>NW_015150667.1:516957-532194 GCF_000732505.1 Cyprinodon variegatus
ATGGTTGCAGTAGGATACGTTCTCCATTCTGTCAACAGGCTTATATGTGCAAGGAACTCTGTCCTATTGTTGTTACATGGTACACAACTTAATTTACAGTCAAATAAAAAAATCATTGACTTTAGCAAATGACATAAAAGTGAGTTGTTTTGAAATGTCCTTATATTTGGTTATTCTTGGATTTGACTAACTAGAACTGGGAGATTATGTTAAATAGCCAAAGTTGAAAACACATGTTTGTTCCAATAAATCCTAGTTGGATGCATTCTTTTTGCTTTTTGAATGAAAAATCAAAGCTTGTTTTAGCTGAAGTTGTCCACTAGATGGCAACAATGTCACATTGGCTTTTTTCTGTTTGGGTGGAACCATAACACAAAAAATATTATCTTCGACAAGTATTAAAAGTATTTCTTCCTGTTATTATTATTATTTTGAATAAAATGCAATAACCTAAACTCTTAATGATACAGATGCATCCACTAGTAACCAAAGTGGTAGCTACTTCTCATAGTGAGCTGATTGTGACATTATAGCTGTCCTGCTCCACTTACTCTTGCTATTGTTGTGTATTTAAATGCGTTCAAAAGCATCAAATGTACATTCAAGTAAGATTAGATTAAATAGTCTGTTTATTAGAAGCAATAGCCGACGCATCAAAACTCTGGACGGAATAAATGGCTTACAAATATATTTACCAACCTGTCCAGCCCTGTTAAGCTCACCACAGCTGTGAAGGTTCATAATATGACCTTATGGGGTGTTTGAGTGATGCGCTGCTTGACAAAGTCGTACAGGAAATGGATGTGAATCTCTGGCAATGTACTTAAAATGAGATCCACCACAGAATCTAATTTCAGAAGTCATTTCCCCCTTTTCAGCCATTATTGGACGGACAGCTGGCCCTCTGCTCTTGTATTGTCTCTCACATTGGCAGCTTGGGCTGGATAATGTGTTTGTGATGTCTGTGCTTGTTGTTGAGCCCCCTAAGTACATACAATGTTTGTCTTTCTCGATCTCTATTTTCATTTTCTCTATGACCTTCTGATTCTTTTCTTTTTCCCAAAATGAACACATCCCTGTTTCTCGAATAAAGTCAGTATTGGTGAGGATTAATGGGATTTCTTTTTTCTTGTCTTTTTTTTCGTTTGCTAATTTAAAAACTGGGAGAAGAAGATGGAGGAGATTGATTAGTCTACTGACTTGGGGTTTGCCCTCTTCCTGGGAGCAGTTAAGGTCCTTGTTAGTAAATCCCTCTTCATTATTAATTCTGTGCAGATCTGAATCCTTCCAGACACCCAGTCCACTCTCCTGTCTTAGTTTCCTCTATTGCTCCTATTAGTATTTTGCTTTTCTCAGAAACCTTGTATTCTTTTGCAGCCTGTTTTGTTTTTAAAACTTGCTACAGTTGTCTGATTTTCATGAATATCATATGCTCTCCATAATGTGGAAGATTGAACCTGCTGCTTAATTAGCTTGTTGAGATTTTTTAGCCTGCTTTCTGTAGTCGGACAGGTTCTATTTATATTTACTTATTATATGGATTACTTATCAGAAAAGCACAATTTGGATACGGTGAGATTTTCTTTCTTTAAACAAGGTGCCCTGCTCTTTTAGAATTTAGTTTGAGCATTTTCCATGCCAATCCATGCTGATGAGCACAGCGTGTGGTTGACTGTGCTGCAGCTTGTGGCTGCTGCCACTAAGTCGACGAAGGTTTTCATATGAAACAGGATTTACTTTTCACAGTTTAAAAGTGGCACGTCCTGCTATTAAACTGTAGTGTTTCCCTTTGCATGAGCCTGTTAAGCTTCCCAATACTTCTGCAAACTGTTATTCCTTGTAGGTTTACAGACTTACTGTAACTTAACTTTGTTTAGCCTTTCTGCGCTTTTACATATTTAAGAAGCTCAGTTGTTCAGGAAACTGGGTCACTGCATCATAGATTCATTTGCACAAAATCAAACTTTGAAAATATACGCTAGTCTTAGATAACTGATTTAATAACTTTGCAAGTTTCTTCTGGAGGAGAGACAAAAAACCTCAACAAAATTTAGTTTAAAATATTTAACGAACACAATTATGGATGTTTTTTAGAAGCAAAGGACTGGGACATGTTTGATGGAATCATGTGGAAAAACACAGCTGGAGGCTTTGGTAAATTATAGAGTGGGGGATCTTGTCAGAACATCAAATCTCTGACCCCAATATGAACCAACATGAGCTAGGAAGACTAGAAACAAAATAAATATAGTGCATTGCAAACGTGTATTTCTTTTTCAGTGGTTTTTGCATGTTGCAGTATTACAGCCATAGACCTCTTTTCACTTTAATAGTTTGAAGTCATTCATTTTTTTTATTTTTTATTGTTTCTGCTGCAAGGGAAACGTAATTGAAAACTTAAATGAGAGAATTGGAAGCTGTACAGGAGTCTCCTGGTTTTATTTGTTTTGCATATAAAGAGTTTCGGATGATGCATAGATATGTTAAACTTAAATGAGCAGATTAACTCCTATATGAGTAGAAAAGAGGTTTCTGAGGCAACATTTTCAACACTTAACAATAAAAATTTCTGCATTGAGATGAATGTAAACTTCTTGCATTTTAATTCTTTGTATAGTTCATCTCTTCCCAGTTCAGGTGAAATTTAGGTAATCTCTTGGCTCCTTTATCTAATTTGCTCCAACCAATCCAGACCCCTGTTAGCCTCCTCTTTCGCTTTCTCCTTCCAACTCCACCCTATCCTCCAACTTAACTGAGTGCAGCACTTTGTCTACCTGTTGCCAGCCAGTCCTTGGTCTGCCTCAGGCTTTGCAGATTGACCTCTCTACCTCCCTCCTTCCTCTTCTTCCTTTCTGTCTAGACGGCAGCAGTGGGCAGGGTGATTTAATTTTACCCGCCTGGGGACTGAGCTGGTATCGATGAGGGAGTCTGTTTATAGCGGTAGGGTTACTTCTGTGGTAATTTTCAGGAGAACAGGACATGGGTGATGTCTGATAAACTGAGTTTATCTGTTTATCCAGCCCCTTTTATTTTCCATTCGCTTTGTACTCACCAGGAGGCTTGAAATATTGTAGCCATGGGATACTAAAGCTCTATGGATGTGTGTCATGCTCTGATTGGTTCATCCACCTCCAGCTGGGACATGTAGTGTTATAGATATGGATCAGTGATGACGCCTTCTTTGTCTCACTACCTGCTCTAGTCTAGTCTTTGCTCTCACCCCACCCAGTATAGTCTTTCTCTGCAGTTTGAAGCTCAGTATATTCACCCACATACAAATGAGCAGAATGAGATGATGGAAAACTGATTGATGGGATGAGACAGAATAGAAAAGATGAAATAAAGAGTGTTGGTAAGTAAGAGGGAAAGGGGTTGTATAGGTCAGCAGTAAACACATGGAACTTTATATTCATAGAGGTCCAGTGGACAGTGTAGCAGGTTATTGTCCATCAACTGTGACATCATGAGGTAAACAGGAAATGGCAGCAGGTGGCTCGTCAGACTCTATCTGACCTATGACATGTGACTCGCTCTATAATGGAGTGTTTGGTAGCTGCGTGCACGCTCCTCAGCTCCAAAAGACTCCAGTTTAAAAGGATTTTTAGGGTGAAGGAGCTCTTTTAATCTAAAAAAAAAAATTGCAATTATCGTATGGTAACCTGTTTTTCTCTTACTTCCCTATAGGACATTAACATGGTATCTATTTATCATGGTCTGTGTTTGTATGCATAAGAACATTTACTTTCCATATTAGCTTAAGTCACATGGTTTACTAATATCTTGAATAGTTTTGACTATTTGATTTTTCTCTCTCAAATAATGACTGTTAGTTTGCTTAAAATGATAACTAATACTGTTTGAGAAAGAAACTTAACTGGGAATTTAAAGACTAACAAGTAGAGAGGGGCAGGAAAAGGTATAGTAGTCGCATCAGTTAATGCCACGCATGCAGAGTAAATAGCATAGTATCATTCTATAACAATGATTGTCTTAAACTAGGGCAGGGCATTCTGGGAAGAGGAAGGGTCAGTTTACAAAAGAGCTGAGACATAAATGGAAGTTCACCTTGCAGCAGCAAAAGTCGTCTATAAAAGCTGAGGTTCAGAGGGATGGTTTAACACATTTTAGGCTTCTGCAGTGGATTTGCCTCAAGCAGCTGCTAGTTTTAATGCAGACAAAAGTGTTTATGTAGACTACTAATAGCTATTGATGCATACTAAATGTACAGAAATGTTTGTTTTTAGAGCGATTCGACCACATCTAGTGCTCAAAGTTGTTCCTTTAATTCAGTTAATTTGCATCCTAAATTCTTGAGCTTGTATCTACTGCGTCCTATTTAGAACGATTTTTCTAATTAATAAAGCATCTGACAACAACATTTCTAATATTCACTATTTATACTTGTTCAAATTATTCATGCACTAATTGGTATTAAGACTGAGCTAATTTGCAGAGAAAGGAAGCTCAACAAAATGAAATCTGAAATGATATGCAGGCTGCCTTTTTCAGAATTTTCATTTTTTGTGTTGATCTAGAACAAAGAATTCACTGGACTTTGTGCTTTTAAACTCACTGAATTGTAAAAAGGTGTTTTAAACACAAATATGGTGCATTGGAAAAGCAATTTACTCATTTTTGTTTTAAGAGACCAAAAACTTTTTATTATTTTGTTTAATCCTAGTTCTGCGAAAGCTATTCTTAGAGTTTTTGATGAACACAACAAGTTCTTGGATATGGAAATGAAACCTTGTATCAAACCCTATGATGTAAAAACAGTTCAAACTCCTAAAAATAAAGTACTTGAACAACAAAGGAGATGGCTGTCAAGATGTGACATTTCCTTGGGTGGGAAAAAAAAAAGTCAGCAGCTCAAAGGGGAAGAAACAAAACAAAAACACAGCACAAAGAAACTTCTACTTTAATGAGCTCTCATGGCAACCTGCCTGTCTGGGTAAACAAAAGAAACTCCAGTAGATCTTCTTCACCATAAACCTTAATATTTTGGGCCTGAATTTGCTCTGCAGGTGAACCTATATGAGTAAATTCGATACCGGTTGACGAGCTGCATTTCTTTTTAATATGTTCTGTTGCAGAGAGACCAGTAAATCTCACCAGTACACCCTTAAGGGTACCTGAAAATGACAATAACAGAATTGTCTTTATGACCTTTTCTCCTCGAAAATCGACTTTTCAGTTTGTTAGTTTAGACTTGCTGCCACAGGCTAGACTTTTAACAGAGCCCAATACTTTTAGCATCAATCATGAATAACCAAGCAACTTCAAATTTTAACATAAATCACAGGAGCCAGTTTCAAGCCTTCAAAATGAAACGTCTGCCATTAGAATGACTGCATTGAAATGAGAGTAAATCACACAAGCTGCTCTTAGTGTTTCCCTTACAGATGATTTCCTGCAGGAGTCTGTCGCCCCGTAAATAATTACAATGACACGTCTCTAACATTACTGTCCCCAAGGAACCGCATGTTAACGCCCCGAATCTCGCACTTGTCTCTTCATTTGTCTTTTCATCTGCCTCAAGTCATCATTTGGCATCGCTCCTGATAACTATTACATTAGCCTCTCCTTTGCTGTTAGGTTTATTTTTTCTATTCTCTGGTGAGCTTCTGTAAAGTCTTAGGTTCTACTTTTTGTACTGCAGAAAACTTTGACATTGTTTGGAAATGTTTTTTAGAACAGATTAAGGCTTTCTTTCCTTCCTTTTTGGCTTCCTTGATCAAAATCATACCATTTCTAAAGCGGATCTAACAAATACTAAAGAAACATCTCTAACATATTTTGCAGTCATTTAGGAAAGGGTTATAATGGGTCAGTCCTAATTGATAAATAAAAAAAATCTTTACACACCCTGTTTGTAAAAAGGAGCGCTACTGCAGGTCATTCATTCCTGCTGCCATTAGACTCTACAATGCCTTAATACAACAGCAATAACTTCTGCAATATCTATTGTGCAATTACTATTTAATAGCCAGTTCAATAACTTGTTCTTTATTTTTGATAAGTAGTGCAAAAAAACACTAAAAAACAAACAAACAAAAAAAAAAAATAATAATAACAAGTAAATGTTATATTTATATATCTAACAAGTAAATAGAGGAACAAAAAAAAATCTCATCACAAGGTGCATATAAATATGACTTTAGGTTAAATAGAATATGAGAAAGAGAGAGGAAAAAAAAAACTAATCCAGCTTAGTAATTTCACCTCTGCTTTTTTGTGTTTCTGTTCTTTCCTGGCCTAATCATCATCAAATTTCCCAGAAGGTGGAAGACGCCATTATCATTATCATCATCATTACTGTGAGCATTTAAAGAAGTGGTGTGGAGGTCAGTAAAAATTCAAAGGTCTTGTTAATGACCTACAAGACAAAGGGTATGTTTATCAAACTGACCATTTCTGCTGCTGTGGGATCATAAAACATGAATGAAAAAGTATATATCCTCAACCATCCATTCAGTGTTTTTATACCTTTAAAAAAAAATCCACACTAACTGGGTTAGAGGTGTGCAGGGCATTTCTGTGTTTCACTGACCCGTATTAAGTTGCATGCCATTCCTCTGGGAGGGAATATGATCGCCCGTGTCACAAAAAGATGAAGAATGAGAGGAAGCAGTTGGGGGAGGAGGAGGATAGGCAGTTAAAATAAAGAGATGAGAAGCTCCAGCTGGAGAATAACTGGAAAAGAGGAAAGAAATGTGGCTATTTTCTTGTAGAACCTTTAAAGAAAGATAAAAAAAAAACATGATAGAATCTCACAGGATATGTGTTATGTATTAGTAAAAATTTTTTTTTTTTTTTTTAACTCAGATTGTACTGATCGTAAACATATTTGACTTCCTTTTCACACCTTGAGTTGCAAAAGGCTATTTGGATGCCGCTGTCATTGGTATAGAATATGAGAGGATTTAAAACTATAATAGGAACAACAGCTTTCATAAAATAAAGCAAAGGGAAAAGAGTTTTTAAAGCAAAATGAATGCAGTATGATAAGATCTTTTCAATTTTACTTTGGTTTTGTTTGAACCACAAACAAATGAAGCACATCTTCGCAGTTTAACTTCTTTTTTTTTAAAGAATTTCAGTCTTTATTTTTTTTAAAGATCGTAGAATATTTATCAACCTTTTTATTATCAACACTTCTATAATTTTTGTGGTTTGGTGATTAGAGATGCAAGCCAATGAAGAGAAATGTGTGTATCCTAATGGATCCATTCTTGGGAAAAATTTATTTATACTTTATGTCTCTACTGCTTTAAATTATGAAGTTCAACATCTGTTACATATGCTGGTGAAATGCCATCTGTCCCAACATGACCACAGTCCATTAAAGTCACTTAGACAGAGTGTCAATGTCAAAAGGATGGATTAGTCTGATTTTCTCCAGCTTCATTAGAGCAGATAGTTAGTTGTTCTTGATACAAACAATAATAAACATTAGAGATTAGCCCTGATTCACACAATGGGACTAAAAAGTAAATGTTCAATGGGTTTATGAAAACCTGAATATAAATGTTTTCAAAATAAAAGGTTAGCTGTCAAAACAAGACTCGGTATGACTGGTGCAAACTTTAATATTTAGTAGGTTAGATCGTTTGAGGTTACCTTTGCGGATATGTTGCTGTTGAGTCCAGAGCAAAATTCAGTGAAATTCAAAAATACTTTGATCCCAAAGGGAAATTAAAAGTAACCTTTTATAGTTGTGCATATATTTTTTTAGGCTGTTTTGGATGTTAAAAGCTGCAGGCAGTAGATATCCCTTGTAGCTGTCTTTTTTTGTTTTTTAAACTATATTACCTCACATTATACCAGTCTTTAAAGCACTGCAATGTCTCCCTTTATGTGAAAGGATTAGTTTTAAAATCGCATTAGTCTTTTATATACTGAATTGTTGAGGGTCTTGATGCGTTTTAAAGCTGCCAGTCAGGCGTGTAACACACAGACCCTTAGGATTATCTGATTTCTGCTTACTTTGCATTCATGGCACCAGAATGTAAAAACATGGGGAGGTATCACTTTGTTCCTCAGCTCTTGAGCAAACTCTGGGGGAAAAAATCCCTGAAATATGGGAATACTGTTGGCCTTTTTTCCACAATGTGATACATACAGTTTAATTATGCACTTATTGTAAAGGATTTTGAATTGTGTGAAGGTTGCAATCATATAAGCTTAGCCTCATTTATCATCTGACAACAAACGCTGCAACTAGGATGAAGTGAACTTAATGCATTTCTTTCTGTCATTCTTATTTGTATGACTGACCTCGGCATTTCTGTTGTTTTCCATTAATAGCTGCATCTCTTTCATCATCTCTTCCTCAGCCACCTGACCCACATCAGTTTGTCCTCTCCTACACATCCCACCCTGCCGCTGGCCTGTCTTTCTGGACCATGTAAGCACACATAAGCACACACTCCCATTTAGCACCTGAAGCACTTAGCCAATAAAGTGTCAATGAAAAGCTGAGCTAATGCAGACTATTAGATTATAGATCTGTCAGACTGCATGAGCGAGCACGGTTGAAAACAAGGCTGCATGTGAGGGAAGCTGTGCAGACACCTTGAGAAAAAAAAATGTTTTGTTTGTACACTATTGGTAATCTATCACTAGGATTAGACAGGAAGTCACCTTCTAGGAGGAGGGGGATGAAGAAGAGATTCTCCGTCTTCCTCCTCTCATTTTGTTTCTTTTAGATGGTCAGTTTTCCTTCATTTAGTACACTCTAAACATCACTTGATTACTCACTCTAAATTAGGCTATATGAAAAAATCAACCACAACTACCTTTGCAGAAAATATAAAAAAAGTTGTAAAGTAATAACATGCCCATAATAAAGAGGACAGACCAATATGTTGAAATATGGCAATCATAACAAAATAGATTTACACTGTAGATCCAGCACTTCTTATTTGAAATCTTTGTATTTTATTGTTGAAGTAAGCAATATCATGCTTAGGCATAAATTCATGCCCATCACATGTTGATATAAGCCAATCACCGTCCAGGACGTCCTCGCTTTCCTGCTAAACAGCTACCCTCCTCTTCTCCTTCACCACTTTCCTTCCATACAGCCAGCATCACACTGGGGGGATCAGAGTCAGAAAGATTAAATTCAGCATTTACATCTTCTACTGCAGTCTGAGAACCAGACTTTTCAGTTCTTTATGTAAATAAAGATCCTGAATCATTGATTCTTCTATGCAAGTCTCCAGGTTTAAACAAATTGTTTAAAAATAAAAAATATCACAATAGAGCACGAAAACAAGCTCAATAGGCGGAAGCCAAAATGTCAGACATTATAATATTAAGGCAATTAAAATTTGGTATCATTTCATAAGAGGCATGAGAATAGGGAGGAAAAAATACTATTGGCCACAGTGGGGGAAGACTTTCCATATCTCTCCTTCTCAGGTAAGTTTCTTTCCAATGAGCTTTCCAGGAAATTGGGTTTGTCCAAAAAGTATGATCTAAAAACGAATTTAATAGCAATAGATTTTAAAATGCTGTTGTACAACCCTTCATTCATTTAGCTCATAAACTTAGCGAAATTATTGTTTTAAAGCCAAATATTCTGGTTAAATGCTTAAAATGCTTGGAATTATGATAATTCAGTTGGAGTGAATACACTTGGCTGATTTATCTATCAGCCCATTATACTAAACAGAGTGCCTATTGCTTTAAAATACAAACAAATACTTTGTACTTATTCACCATTGCATTGTTGACAACATTAGCAAAAATTGATTATTTTCAAGGAAGGAAGTTTGGCAAATAGAAATGTCAGTAACCATGACTGATCTATAAAATGTTTAACTGGGTTTAATGTCTAAGTGAGATAATTTTCATGTTTGCATACAGCGTATGTATATCCCTAATATAAACAGCATACGTGAGAAAAAGGAATAAACCAGTGGTTTCGGTAGTGTCCGTATTTATTTCTAAAGGGTTTCTGTCTTCATTGCATTGTTTGTTTTAATTAATTTAATCCTCTGTATAAAATAACTTGATTATTGTTCACAATTTTTTATTTTTAAGATCTTGGCATGATTTCTTGTTCTTGCTATTGTGATTCTCTGCACTGGAGCTACCATGAAGCACAAAATTGGATCATCATTAGTCTTCTTTTGATTTCTGACTGAAGAACTAATAAAACCTTATCAGAGTCTTTGTACGGCTTGCATAGCCCTGTAAACAGCTAAGGGTTTTATTCCTTTTGCTGGAAGAGGTGCACTCATCCAACAAAGATGAACAGACTGAGCAGGCACAGCTGGAGAAAGCAGTGGCCTGTGCACCTATTAGTGTGTGAGTGAGTGAGAGAGGTAATTTGGGACAAGGCTCTAATGACCAAATTATAATTCAGATCACGCACAGAGGCAGGAATGCACTCAGACTCCCAAACAGACATGCATACAACAGAACGAAGCTACATTTTGTGGAGCTGTTGGGCTGCACTGGCGCTCATGTGTAAAATATTGTGCTTGCGTGAGTATATGTGCGTGTGCGTGCATGAAAATACTGTACGTCAATCTTTGCTCCGTGTGAGCTGACTGGGTCACTGTGCCGAGCCTCTTAGCGTCACAGTTCAATTTGGATTTGCATAATCCAGGCGCTAATTTCCACGGGTGCACTCATGCAGCAGATTCCGACAGGTGACGGGGTTAGACAGCTATCCCATATTCCACTGATCCATCAAGAGAGCAGGGCAAACAACTGCCTAGGAAGAAGAGTGCAAGGAATAAAGAATGTATGAGGAATTATGCATTTAAAGTTTGGAGATGTAAAGTGGACGGCTACATTTGAAATGGTAATGAAACACCCAGACCTAACCACTTAGTTGCATGAAACCTACAGAATACTTTCCCTGGCGTAGTTGCACAAAGATGGTTGTCCCCGTCTGAGTTTGACCCAGTGACACATTTCCTGTCCCATCTGTCTATGGCACCCAAAGGAAGCAAGAGGCTCCCTGATCACAGGCGGAGTATGAGCATGTGTGTCTGCATCCCTATGCCGATTTAGCATTTGCTCGGCGAGCCACAGCTTGTCTCTGAATAATTCAGTCTTTTTGCGCACACACTTGGGTGCTGTCAGTCCCTGCTGTTAATTTGTACCAGATGCATCCAAATCACTCTACTGCCCTTTTCTTCTCCACATTATGATCTTTCATCTTCCCTCCCGGCTGCCTCTTTGACCCCTATCTGCCTTTTATTCCTCATCTTTCTGCCTTATCTTATTCCACACTGCATATCTCCTCTGCTTTCAGTCTGCCATCTGACTTTTTTCCCCTCGTTTTCTCATGCATAAGTAAATGCAAAGTGAGGAAAGGCTTCTCTTTATTCCCAAAGTTCTACCTCTAAACATGCATAATTAAGTAGTTGGGAAAGGGAAATGCACAGAATAAAATCTAATCACGAAATTGGAGCAGTGAGCTGAATCCTCAAGATGAATTTAAAACAAACAACTTCACATCATATTGTTAAAACCACACACTGTTACTAAAACAGCAGTTTTAAATGGGGAGTCATTTTTATGTTACACATGTCTAATATTACATTTTATTCATTCTTGGAAAAACAGATTTTTCAGAATAGCTATGGGATTGTTCTGTTGATCTGTTGCTCTTGGACGTTGCCTAATGTAACTGGACTGAGTGGAGATATTGTGCAAACGAAGAACCTCCATCAAAGTCTTAAGATTGATTCATGTATCTGAGAACTGAGAAATCTAAGAAAGAAAAATGGAGAATTGCAGTCAAAAGGTTCATCTTGACTCTGGGTTTATCCAGGTCTGCAAAGAGAAGGATGAGAATATTAATTCAAAGAACAGTGAGTCATCCACTCTTTTTTTTTATGTTACCAGTTACCTATAATCCTTTGTTCTTAGACTTATTGTTGCATTAGTATTGTACCATTTAACTTCTCACTGAATGTGGAACAGAAGGATCTATATCATAGCTATCATTTTGTGATTATTCTAGTTGTTTTCCATTGGGGGAATGAGACTCACCGGCTCTTTATTCCAGAAAACCTCCTCTCTCGTATTTGTCTTCTTGGTTCATCGGAGTCTCTGCTTGTTGCTGCATCCTGTGCCTTCTCTGAACTACTTGTGGCTGAATTTTTACATGTCTTTTTTTTTTCTCTCTGCAGCACATGCATCTCTGGACAAGTTGAGTTTTATACTGATTAAATACTTTGCAACTTCCCGCTGTTGCTTGCCTTCATGCTGCATTGTGGTCCTCTATAGATCTATTGAGATCTGTTGGATCTGAACACACTTGAGATGGTCAGGGAACCATTTATATACTCAGCTTTGAATAAGGCTGCAGAGAGACTATCTTGTAAGAATTAATCATAAAATTATACCCTTACTGAAAATTTCCTTTTTCAAAGTGAAGGTTTGAAAAAAAAAAAAACCTTTCCTACATTTATATTTTCCATACAGGACTAAAATGTAGTAATGCTCTCCAAATCTATCTTGATCTATGCTCCAACTCTTTTTTACATTATTAGAGCTGCTCATCATTGAGGAAAAATAACAGAACAAACCTTCATAACTCTTCACTACCTTTTTTATTCCTTTTATCATACCAAAACCTCTTAACATTGTTTAATACAAAACTGAGTCATCAGCATATTAACTTGCACTTATTTTGGTGCATATCAAATATGAAAACTGTTTTATTGTTTGCTTTTTATCTCAGAGGTCAGGGCTCGGAATGACATGACCTAGAAACTAAAATTAGAGTTCAAAATTGGAAAACTACAAGGATGCTAACCCCTCTTGCTAAGACAAAGGCTACACCAAGAGTGACCAGATGTCCAAATTTGTACAGGAAAGAACAGACTTTGGAGCCTTTGATAACCAGGTGTGATCAATGACTGGTGATTCTGTGAGCTTTTTGTACATTTTGCTGAAGTAATTTTTGTATTTGATATGGAGGGAGCGCAGTGAAAAGTAACGCAATAAAAGGGAGTGACAAAACTCGCAGCTGAAAAAGCTGTCTGTCCCACATCAGGATAAGCATTCTAGTTAACCCACTTATAAAAAAAGCTGTTTTATTACATTAAAGCCCAAGAGAAGGATTGTCACAATGGGACTGTAAAGCTGTGTGCACCTCGGTTTCATTGTAATATGGACTGTCTGAAATATAGTCTCATGAGCCATATTGGATATTAAACTGGGTTTCTCAGAGGCTCATTGAGGCGTTCTTCTTATATCTCCAAATGGAAAATTTAACTCTCAAATATTTGAGTGTAAATCAAACCAACACAAAACACTTAAACTTAATTTGTATTGGATAGAATTTTTTGAATGCATAAGACAGCATTCTTGTTTATATTTTATAAATCATGAATTCACCTTATGCTTTACTTTTGAGTATGAAATGAATTAATTTTGTAAGAATTCTGATATAAAAGGGAGCACATTTCAGGTAAAAGACTGTTCAGCTGCCTGAAAACAATGCTTTAAGGCTTAAATGAGTCCTTCCAAGTGCTTCTCTCTAATGCACCCCTTCTTTTGTTCTGCCTTCTTCAGTTCTGACTGTAGCATGATGCAGCATAAAGCTTCACTCTGCAGCGCCACATTTTCTCCATTTGATTCACTCGTTTCTGCCCTGCAACAGAGAAACATGGGACTGAACAGATCCCCTGAATTTATTCAGCATCACAACAGTGTCTGCTAAACTCTATTTATAGCCACCTTCACTTACTGTACTGCAAAATAGGGTGCATAGAGACATTTTTATGTGTGTGTTTGTGTGTGTGTTTTGAGTGTGTCTTTATGTGTGCACACAGGATTTGTTAGTGATTTATATGCAGGAGGATTTTATGAATAATCACATTTCTTATCTTGGCTAAGCCACTGTTGATAATGAACTAGATGCAACAAAGAGTAATATCTGCCAGGGGACATACTTGCTGTAGTGTCAGGTGTTGTAAGTGGTCTCTACTACCATATTACTCTAGTTTAAGAACCTTTTATTGGACATTCCTTCAGTCCTTTAAATGCAGGTGTAAAGCTGTGGCTGCATGGTCTGTCTATACACAAAGGATTTTCTGATGTATTCTGTCAAATTAGGCATTGACCCATTTCCCTTTGGCTATCTCAGAGTCATTCTGCTCTTTTAATGGTTTCATTACATCATCATGCAGTCTCCTTGAACACAACCCAATTTAATTCACAAGAGACGTCCCTCTTACCAAGGACAATTCAGTCAAATCCTTTTCACATGCAAGGGTTAAGTCGGCAGCCGCTCTTTGGACACTGAGTCTATTGAATTTGAGCATTTCATTTTTAACTGGTGCCTAATTCAAAGAGATTCTCTTAATGATCAGTCATGATGCCTCTGTGATCTAAAACCTGATTTTTCCTTTCTTTTTAGTGGAAACCTGCAAAATTACTGAAGGACAGTGGTTGCAGTGGTATTGTTTTTTTTACTGTTTTTGAAGTTTTTTATGGGCGGCCTTGCAGCAAGAAGGTTCCTGGTTTGATTCCTGGCCCTGGTTCTTTCTGCATGGAGTCTGCATGTTCTCCTTGTGCATGCGTGGGTTCTCTCGGTGTTCTCGGGCATCCTCCCACAGTCCAAAAACAGGACTGTTAGGTTAACTAGCTTCTCTAAATTCTCCAGCGATGTGTGTGTGTCAATGGTTGGTCCTGTTTGTCTCTGTGTTGCCCTGTGATAGACTGGCAACCTGTCCAGGGTGTACCCGGCCTTCACCCACTGACAGCTGGAGATAGGCACCAGCACCCCTCGCGACCCCAGCAGGAATAAGTGTGATTGAAAATGGACGGATGGGTTATTTTTGATTGTAACTGGTTGATTTTCAAAGACAGTTATTTGGTCAACGGCAATTTTACCTGACAAAAAACTGGGGAATTTTACCAGAGTTTACAGTAAAACTGCAAAAAACAACAAAAAAAAAAAAACAATCTGCCTATAAAAAAAAGGAACTCTATTTTAATTTTTTTGTACCTTGTTTATGTGGTAAATGGGCAGCGTACACTACACACCACATTTAATGCTTAGCCAACAAATTATAGAATATTCTTTCAGGTGTTCAAGTTTTATGGTCACATGTATAAAATTTCCTATAACCAAGCTGATCATGTTCAGAATGAAACCAGTACACATTGCTGCAACCCATATCTGCAACGTTCATTTCTAATATGGTTCATGTAGCCTTGAGGCTCTTTTAGTTTCTATGGTTGCACACAGGTAAACAG
>NW_015150667.1:532292-533624 GCF_000732505.1 Cyprinodon variegatus
ATTTTTTTGGACCTTGTGCATATTTCAACACTACACACCACATTTAATGCTTAGCCAACAAATTATAGAATATTCTTTCAGGTGTTCAAGTTTTATGGTCACATGTATAAAATTTCCTATAACCAAGCTGATCATGTTCAGAATGAAACCAGTACACATTGCTGCAACCCATATCTGCAACGTTCATTTCTAATATGGTTCATGTAGCCTTGAGGCTCTTTTAGTTTCTATGGTTGCACACAGGTAAACAGGTACATATCTGTCCCACTCTATTTTAAGCATACTTTATTCTTCCTGCAGTAACTTAATATTGCAATTGTGGTTTTGTATTATATAGTTTATAGTGGTCAGCCTGTTTGCATGCACATTAAAGTATGGCTTGAGTTTGTGCATGCAAGTGCTATTTGTTCACTCACCTGTTTCAGCTGCATGCTGCTGCCCCTGTTCTCCTGTTGCCATGGTGAACTCCCTTTGGCCAACAGCAAGTGCATAGGTGTGTATGTCTGGTTTCCTGAGTGTGACTTTAAACTCTGGATTTATGTCTGTTTATGTAGGAGCATGCACAGCTTTACATACTCTTGCTTTAAGGGATATGACTGTTAGAGATGCCTTTGTGTTCATGCACATCGGTTAGTGCATGTCATTGTGCTCGGTATCAGGATTTTCAAGGGTGCAAGTGTCATATGAGATCAAGCATGGAGACTGTTGTGGGAGGGGAATGCAATGACTCACAGAGATGGTGGGAGGAAGAGGTCCTTGTCCTCCTTGTTCTGTTACTTGAACTGTTTAGTCATTCAGATGTCTCTCTGCATATATACATTCATTTTTTATTTATTTTTTTTGTTGTTTCCCTAAACAAGTTTGCCCTATTTTGTGATTGTCACAATCTCTAATGTATTCATTTTCACTGTTCTCCAGGGAAACATTCTTAATATAAATACATTTCACATTAAACGGCAAAGTTTTTTTTGGGGAGTAGGAAATATAATAAAATATTATAAACTGTCATTAATAAATCAGAGTTTCACATTCAGTTGTGACTTATTTATTCATGTTACAGCCCCTAATGTCTTTACTGAGAATTCATAAATAAGACAGAAAAGCATAAATGTAAAAAAAACATTGTTTGGACAAGAGTGAAAAATCTTTTCAAAATGGTGAAACTCATCTAAATATATTTACTATTATAAAAATGACTAACAGACACTCTTGATCAGATTTAGGTCTTGCACCAGAGACAAATCTTTGCATTGTCTTGTAAATGGTGAAAACTTTGAGCTACTATATCAATTTAAAATGTATTTATTTACCGTATTTTCACGACTATAAGGC
>NW_015150667.1:535366-563703 GCF_000732505.1 Cyprinodon variegatus
ATACAGAAATGGGACACATAACTGAGAGTGCGCCTTTTAGTACAGTGCGCCTTATGGTCGTGAAAATACGGTATTCCCGACACACATGATTAACATCATCTGATGACTGCGGCAAGGATTGTTTTTAATTGGAGGGTAGATTGTGGAAAAAGGGTTGAATAAAATAACATAGAAGACTTTTCAGTCTTTGGCTCAAAATATTTTTTGAAACAATCTAACACAATTTGTACTATTCATAGGTTAGAATTTTTTAGGAAAAAAAGTCTCATTTAGATTCAAAAACACATGGTATAATCCCAGGAATGCAGAGCATTAAAATATTGATAACAAGGTTATTGCCTTTCATTTCGTAGATCACAGAAGTGCTAAAACTGATACTGCTTTCAATTGAAGAAAATAATACATACTCTGTTACAAAAGAGCACAATATACGGATTGTACCCATCTGCACAATTATAAATATGTATTTCTTTTGAGCCTAGAATATATATATTACTGCAAAAACAAGGCATGGAACAGCTGTGGGCAAAGAACACATTTTTTTATTTTAAACCAAAAACCTATTTGAACTCCTTTAGACCCAGCTTTCAGTTCATAGAAAAAGCTGGCATCTCTTTGCTGTTAAAACAGGCTTTACTGAAGAGACTACAAAAATTGACAGCCGAGAACATTTCCAGCCCCATATCACATTTGCAGTGACAACTTTAGCCAGACTGTATGTTCTCAGAATAAGTGAACTTGAAAGGAACACCAGACTAGACAGGAGCTTGAAAGGATGAACCAAATTGCTTTAGATTATACATCTACAGTGTGTCTCAGCAAAGTGATGCATTTCACAGACAAGAAGCTTCAATACTACAAATGTAACAGTTTCATTTCTGTTGGCTGATTTAATAAAAAAAAACTTGTTTTCAGTAGAATTCAATTACTTATTTCCACAAGAATACATTTTTATGTTCAGCCCTTGATTTTCCATGTTTTGTACTATTTGACAAATGTCTCCAAAAAGACATGCCTGATGGCTACAGTGGGCCAGAAGGGTTTAAAAATATCACAAAGCCGCAATGGAAGTTAAGATAAAACAGAAGTGGTCATGAAAAAGAAGTTAGTTAGACCTGATAGATACTGTGCAACTATAGGCTGTTGCATATGAAAAATGAGTGTTACAATAACATGGATGAATCTTTGGTTGTGGCTCTAAAGCTCCATCTGAATACCTCAAATTGTAGCTCCTACCTCCCGTTCCTAGCTCCTATCCCTTCTCCTTTTGGGGGTCAACAGTAAGAACACTATCCAGGGTAGGAAAGGAGCTCCGGACTAATGTACAGATTCCAATCATCCTGGGTGTCAAATGTAGAGAAATAGCTATTGCACAGTTGCCACGCAAGCTTAAATGTGCACACTTAAATGCGCTCGTAAAATCAGGACAATAGCCTTCTGGAAAAGAACTACAATAAACAAAAGTTACTCAAATGTAGCGAATGGCTGAAGGTCTCTTTTTTTTTTAAAACACAGAACATATTAAGGTGAAAACATTTTTGTTGCACACAGTATTTTTATAAATATACGGTGGGCTGTGCCTATACAGTTAGAGGAGTGGCAGCCTAGTGGTTAGGTCAATGCGCTTGGATCTCAGAGGTTCTGAGTTCAAGCCCCACTCCCACGGACTGCCACTCTGGCTCCCTGAGCAAGACCCTTAACCCCCACACTGCTCCCTGGATGCTGCACAATGGCAGCCCACTGCTCACCCCAAAGCGGTGGGTTAAATGCAGAGAGTTAATTTCTTTGCATAAAGTTGAATTCTTATTATTCTATTCCTTATATATATCCTGTCATGCAAACGATTGTGCCAACTGCATGGCTCCTGACGGTGCTAGGAATGTCAGGAGGTCCCTATGCTAAAAAACTTCCACTGTTTGGAAAGCATTTATTACAACCAGGAAAAGCTTCCACAGTGGCCTTAGTGTCCTTACTGATTTGATTTATTCAGATTTAGCCTTAATCTGTTTTCTTCGGTGCACTGTGAGGTGGGTTCCATGATAGTTTTTAATGACTAATGACCAAAGAGAATATGAATATCATTCTGTGACACTGTCAGTCTCACAGAATGATACCTCTTATATCTCTACTGACCAGCAGCTGAAGAATGCAGCTTCTGCAACATGAAGATCCAATGGAAAAGATAAATGAATAAGAATTTTCTTTTTTAGATCCACCAAATAGAAGCAGCGAGAATATTGTATATCAGTTGAGAAATCATTGCAGTAACCATGGAAACTGCTATTAAAGGAATACCGTAGTCAAAAACAGGTGACAGATTAGGCTGTTTACTGATTGTAGGCGACATCAAGACTGATGGATAATGTTGGCAGGAAAAAAATATTTTCCTTCCTGGACCTCTTACAAAGTCTTACAAAGTAGGGTTAGTGGAAATCCAGAATAAGTTCAGTGATTAATGCCTGCATAAACTGGCTTTTCTATTTTTGAAAGGTAGAAGGCCATTATGGAGTAGAATTATGACAAATTACTTTGGGGAAAAAAAACCTTCTTATTAGCAGTCAGGGATACTTGGTGTTGTTGAAGTGACTCTGAGTATTTCCTGCTTTTTAGCTGAAAAATATAAAAGCAAGTGTTGAAAATGGTGTTTATTTTATGGAAGAACCTGTTGAGGTTAGAGTGCAAATTCTCTGAAGATATCTATCACTACATAGGGTGATACAGTGCAATTAAGTTCCTTTATCTTTTTCAAAGAAATTTCTCCTCTTAAAATTTGCTTTAACAAAAGTTCTGTATGAAATATTGATTGTGAAAATCAGGCCTTTCCTGGCTCAGCCTCAGAGACTGTGATCAATGATTTTGTTACTTCACGTCTGGATTACTGCAACTCTCTTTTGATTAGAGTCGATGAGGCCCTCATTTACAATTACAGCTGCTGTAAAATGCTGCAATGCAATTTTTCTATGGTTCAGGTAAGCAAGAGCATATAACTCTGGTTTTGACTTCCCTTCATTGCCTTCTGGTTCAGTTTTGAATCCATTTTAAAGTTCTTTTGTTTTTGTTTTTTTTAAGTCTTCTAATCATCTTAGCCCTTCCTATTAGTCAGAACTGTTGCACTTTTATTTGCCATCATCTGTTCTTAGATAATTTGACCAGATCTTTTAACAATCCCAAATACCTGCTGCTGCTGAAGTTCTGCTGCTGCTGCGCAGTGCAACATAAGGCCACAGATTAAGAGCCACATCCAAATATTATCTTACAATAATCAAACAGTTTTCATCTTGTTTTTCTCTGATGCCCTAAAATCCCAGTGTCCAGGTTATGGTTTCTGTCACAATACACCTTTCACCTTCAGTTTCTGTTGTGGCTTTTGGATTTTGCTGACCCTTCTGGGCCACCTTAGGTAGCAGAATGCTACTTTTATGAAACATGGAAATCATATAAACTAAAGTTATACAGATAGAGGAAAAAAAAGGCTTGATTAGAATAAAACTTGTTAGCAAACTACATATTCATATTGCAAATGCTATGTGCAGACAACCAGGATATACTGAAATGCTTTGTCACAAATTATACATTATTTCATAAAAGTTTATTACATTTTTTTGGTGTATTGTTTCAGAGTGGACTGTGCCGCAATTTTTTTTTTTGTTTTTTGGATTGATATTATTTACTGTGCTTAACCTCCCTGGTCTTAGACATTCACCAATATCTCCACTTAAACTCAGAAACAATACCTGTGGAGTTCTCTTTTTGCATTTTCTCGTTTTATTGTATTGATTTGTATTTTTAGTCACCTTGAGGTAATTTTTTTCACTTTTTCAAACCTGTGCTGCAATGTGCTGGCTCCCTGTTGCTTCCACCTCCGCAGGGCTGTTTGAATTCCATGTGCACATGTATGCTGTATAGACCTGTATAAATACATGCTATATACATGCAGGTTCTTTCCTCTCCTTGCTGTTTGCAGGTTTTGATGGAGATATGGGAAAAAAATACCTTTTTGTGGGAGAGACTATTCCAAGAGCATTCACATCCAAGCTTCAAAGCATCATCCCTGCTCCACCTAGCAACTGCCTCCAAAGTGAACACACCATCTTCCTCCTCACTTGCCTCCCTTTTTTTTTCTTCACTCTTTCAGCACACTGTCCTTACTCTGACTAGAAGTAATGGAGATAAATGTACAAGAACCCATAAAGGAAGATCCACACATACTTGCACACTCAGTCACACACTTTCCTGTGTTGCTGGTTTTAAAGCAGATTTAGACATTTGCTCCAGCTGCCTGACAGCTTCAAAAGAAAGATATTCAAGAAGAAACCTTTTGGTTACTATGGCAATGACAGAGATATGACTGTGACAGGCTCTAAAGTAAAATGAAGCCAAATTGAGCACATCTCTGCTCAGTTACACAGTACCTGGGCTGAGAGCTCACTTAAATCCTTTGCACCAACTCTTCTGCTTTCTAATTCTGTCTATGCTCTCCTGCTGTACTACTTTTACACACACTTTAACACAACCACAAAAAATTATGCCTGCCTTTTTTCTAATCATGAAAGCATTGGTGACAGCACATCTTTTTCATTTTATCAGACAATAGTTTCTTGAATTTGACAAATATGAGAGGTATGACATTTTATTATTTTAATTCAAAGTCCAATGTTAATGTTTTATCATCTTCTCTGGTTACCTGCAAAACCCTTTATAGGGCACTCGGAAATACTTTGAAAATCTAAATTTCAACCAAGCAGTTCTATTTGTGCCATTTTATTTACTTTTTGCCTACTTGCCCTAATATTAAAAAAAAAGTGCTTGATAAGAAATAAATGAGAAACACTCAGTGAAAGAAACACATTTCTTGTTACAGAATAACCTTAGAGCATTAATGCTGAAACTGGCACTTCAATTTTTTTTTTACTTTTTTTACTTTACTTTTTAACTTTTCAATTGACTAAATACTTTTTGACCCCACTGTAGCAGTATCTTACAATAGCTGAATAGACTTCACTGATGGATGGGGGACATCCTTTGTAAGGAGTTTGCAAGTGAAAAATGGTAACTTACCCCATCATGCTAAATATGCAGTTTTAAGGTGGTGTTGCATTCACATTGAAGTCTATAAAGCTAATGCATCCATCTCCTTCTAAGTGGAACTACTGATCCAGTATTAAGCAAGGAGGCGAAATGTTTTTTTTTTTTTTCAGTACATCTTGGCATAAATTCATATTTATCTGTTATGTCTGGTAAACAATAGTGAGCATTAATAAGTCTCTCTATGAGGGTTTTATATATGATTTTATAACATTTTTTTTAAAAGCTGTATTATATAAAATACTTGCTGTGTTTGGCTTTTTAGTAAAGATACTAACCTATTGCTTCATATTTTTACATTTAAATATAGACAAATTGTGCCTTATGACTGCTGTAAAAGATCTATTAAGGACAAATGAAGTTCTGTTTGTTTTTAGAGCAATCAATTTTAAAACTGGAGGAACCTTTCTCTCAAAGCCTCATATATATGATTAGAAGTTGGGGGATCAGCTAAGGTAGTGCGGTCAGACCTTTCCAAATGATTAATGTCAGAGTTAAATGTCATTTTAGTCAGTAGGGACTTTATTGATGATTTTCTACTGTGGGGAAGTTAGCCAGACCTATTGGTGAAAAAAAAAAATAAAAAATGCACTCAGTAATAAGACAAAAGATAACCTTGGTTTACCAATAATAAGCTGTAGTAACTTTTAAAGATGGTTCTTTACTTCTATAAGAATGAAATTATTTATTTAGATTTAACAGAACCTGTTTGACCACATGAAGTAGATATCAAAGGCAAAATATTAGGCTCTGATCTAAAGAAAATGAAAAATAGATCAAAAAACACAATGTAACCAAATTCTGGAAAGGGCTATACAACCAACTTTAAGGCCTGTGAGTCCAGCAAACCAAAGTGTAACCATTATTTACAAGAATAAAAACATGATTAATGAAACTTCATTTAGTGAGCCAAATTTGCTTTAGCAACTTCTCCAGATGGTCACAATTTTTTATTTATTTATTTTTTTACTTGGGCACTAACCAAACATTTATTACAAGGATTATCCCAATCCAAATCAAATTAATTAACACCATACGCTTAGAGTAACATAAAACAGGACAGCTGCCCATCAGTCCAGTTAAAGTCTTTGCAGCAACATCTTTGCAGCAACAAAACCAGCTACCGTAACAGCACTTTCTGAACATGATCTAACCTGCTTTTTCTACTGCAATAACAGTCTACATGCAACATTATCTCCTTCTATGAAAAGTCTGGTCAATGTACATTATATTCATAATCTGCTGGTAAAATTGACCAAAATATGATTGTGCCTGGTCAGTTTGCCCCTCTTCTATGCCACCCTTAATCCTGTTTCTCAGTCCACCTGCAAATTCTAATTAGTTTCTACCTATTGCCTTCTTCATATACTCATCAGTATCACTTTCAGCCTTCATAGATTAATACTGCATGCAGCTGCATGTCGGATTGATTCCTAGCCTGCAAAGTCCCAACTTTAGCCATGCCTGTTTTTCATCTATGTAAAGAAAGCTTCTTAAGTTTTAAACGTATGGAAGCCGAGAGCGAGCATATTCGACTTTTCTTTTTTTCTTTGCCTTCTCGAGATCATGACATAACTATCTTGTTATCACGGTTAAACCATTGATTGTTTTCTCGAGATAACGAAATAATTATCCTGTTACCGCGAGGAAACAGTTGATTTCTTGAGATAATGAGATGATTAATTAATGAGGCTGGTTTCCCAGTCCATCCATGCCTGCGTTGCCCTGATTATTTGCGCACACGCGGGCGCAAATAATCAGGTTTTTAGTTTCCTTTTTCTTTTCACTCATTGTCGGGTCATCGTGGATGATTAGATTGCATGAAATACAGTAGGAAACAAATCTGACTCTTTTAAAAAAAATTAAAATCTTTAATCTGGACTCCTTTTGGGGGTTAATTCATTTTATACCTGCACCAGGCATAACACCAGGGCTGTTCAGAAAACATCCTGCGCTAAGGCGCCGGAGGCATAGGTCTAATTGCTTATGAATCAGAGGTGGAAGCAAATCATGAAACCAACAACGTCGTCTCGTTACCTAAAATATAAACACAGGATTATTTACAAAATTGCACATAGTCTGCCATGACTATTACTTATAAATCCTCTCCCGCTGTTGTGGTGTTGAAGGATGTTATCAGTTTCAACACACACTAATCATCTTGTTATCACCAGAAAACCACTTTCGTTATCTTTATCTAATGAGAAAATTTACACATTTTATTGAGGAAACCACTGTTAAAAAGTATTGGAAGGACACGGCCACTCTCGGCTTCTGTATAAACCTTATTTCTTAACTAAATCTTTTTTAGCTTCCCTCTGCTCCCTCTGCCTAGCTTCTAAATTCCTTATAATACACTGCATCAGCCTGCAAGACTGTGAGAATAAGGTCACTGTGCCACTTTACCACTCATGTCTCATTTTCCTATGCTGGAATGAGATTTAGACTGGATATGAAAATAACTTCCCAGGTTGATTTGGAAGTTGACACATTTGTATGAGGGCGTAAATTGTTAATATTCTTACTACAAGTCATTATAGATTCATTTGTGTGGGGGGAGAGAAAGGGGGGGGGGGGGTTCTTTTTTTTTTCTTTTTTGAGTAAGAGAACAAACACACAATACCATTAAGAAACTCACCTGGCTCACATTTGAGTCTTTCTCCTTGAAAAGACTGACTTTGGGACCATCTGGAAGGACCATATGTCCTCACACTTCTGAGTCCAATAAAAAAAAGAATTTCAAGGCATTTTAGATAAATTAGCATCACTGTTCAGGAAACCTGTGTGGGTGTTTGCTTAGAAATGGGTTTGTTTGCTTCATTTTGAATGCTTGTTTGGATATGTCCTGTTCTATGGAACATAACTTGCCAAACCTTTGTTGTTCTTTCACAATAGTTTATAATTACAAACAGAAAGTGGTTGCCTTTTTGTCGATTCAGAAATGCTTCCGAGAATAATTGAATCCTTTTTCCATTATTGAGAAGGCAGCATTTTGTTGGGCGATCACGTAACTACCTACCCTGGAATATGTGATTAATACTGTTCTACAACAGTGATTTACATTTGTTTCACTATAATAGACTGTCTTCTAGTAAATTGGCTTTTAGATCTGATGTTTGAAATGTAGTACATTTTACTATGACTTTTACTGACACATTTTTTGCACTTTGAATGTTTAGATCAAGCAAATTCTAAAACTGAAGTAAAAAGATAAGTGATTTTAAAAGCAACTTAAGTAGATTTTCTCCTATTTGCTATTCTATGTTAAATCTACTGTAATGTCTTTAATATTTTTCACTTTTAATGCAATAGAATAATAAATTTTATAATGTTAAAAACTAATTCTTTCCAAACGTATTTGTATTCCTAGTGCTCTGATCAGATGACACCTGCATTTTAGTCTCAATACAAAATGCTTTTAAGTGGATATAAACTAAAAGCACTTCATTGTAAACAAACCAATCCCCATTTTCTGCTCACAGTATGATTCTATGTTAATGCTTTTCTTCATCAGTGTCAAAGAAGCTGCTTTCAGTTGTTGGACTAAGCTAAATCTCAGAAGAAACTACAGTGGCCAAGAGCTTAAAATGCATAAATGCAACACATATACAAAATATGGCAAACACAAAAATTAGACAAGTGGCATTAGTTTTGTATTTGCAACAGGTTTTGTTTGCAGCATATTTTTACTTTGCTTATCTATTGCATGTGATCTCAGCATGTATCTTTTGTTACCTTTTTTTCTCAATTTATACATTTTTTTTGTCTGTTAGTATATTTTGTATGTTTATTTCGTGTATAATGCACATTCATGCATTTGCAGTTCATTTTAAACCCTCAGCAAACCAAAAGTGCGATAAAGTTCAGGAGTTATGAACACTTTACGAAGAACTTTCACACTGCCTGAATCTAAGACCTCCAAAAACAAAAATCTCCACACACAGCCGATGGTAAAGCTTTTTGTGCATCTCTGCTGGCAGTGGATGTGCGTTCCAAGCAGTTCTTTTGATGGCTGGTTGCTGCTCAAATTGCGCTCGCCAGTTGTATTCCCCCTGTGGGAGATAAATCCATTTGCAACAAACAGCTTGAAAAAGAAACCAAGAATAAAGGGATTTAAGCTAAAAGAACAGAGAAAGGAACAGACGAGAAACATGGAAAAAAGGTGACGTAGATCCTGAAGAAGCACAATAAGTGGAGGGAATAGTTGAAGGAGTCGTAATGCACAGAGGTAGAGAGTAGGGCTGTGGTGTGTCCAACTCCGCCCACATTGACCCTGCTTAGACCTCCTGAATTTAACCATTCAGAGTGGATCACAATCGCAAACACAAAACAAAGAACACCATGATTAAAACCCACCAGGAGAAGCAGTTGTCAGGGGTCCAAGCTGTGAATGAATGCATTCCTTACTTCCTTCCTGTTTTCATTTGTCTTTGGTAACAAAGTCCAAAACACTAACTTTGATTCACAGACTGTGGAGTTTCTTTTCTTGGTCTTTGTTTTCTGTGTGCACGTTTGTGTGTTTGGTATGTGTGTGTGTTTTTGTGTTCTGACATTGGGTTGATTTGTCGATTTGGACCCCCACCAATCACACCACAGAGCCAACACACACTGCAGTTTTGTTCCAGCCTGCCCACTTGACTGTGGAAATAGCACTTATTTCTCCACCTTAAGAAACAGTGACAGCCGAGTGTGAATTTTGCAGCGAGAGACACAGAAAGATGTTGAAATTTCTTTTTTTTTTTTTATTATTACTTTCGTTGCCATTTTGTAAAATAAAAACAAAACAACATTTGGTTTATAATACATGCAAAACTCTAATCACTGAATAGAACAGTGTGACAATTTCAACTTTCTTAATTGGTGCTGCTTGTACGAAACCTGCTGGAATGTAAATGAAAAAAAAAAGAGATAAATGATTCTTTTGTTTATATTTGAGAAGCATTTTCTACAGGTAATAGAATGGACCATGATCCACATCAGAAAGAAGGAATTTATCAGTCTTGGAAGGACGACTAAGCAGAGATGAATCTGAGAATGCATTATCATGATACAGTAAATAAAAAACTGATGCAATACAGCCCCTTTGCTTTCATGCAAAGTTGCATGTGGTGAATCGCAATAGTATTGGGATACAGAGCTTTACTGAATATCTCTAAAATCCCTTATGCATACCTTTTGAATGTTATATACTTCAGTGTTGTAGACCATGCACTGCAGTACCAGCTACATTCTATCATGGCATATATTGTGATCTTGAGGGATCAGCTTGTATGATTATATCATGCAGTAATCTCGGCTATAAGTTTTTTCTGCATTTCTCTACAAGCTTTTTAAAGTCTGAAGAACTCTACAGATTGGCTGACATGGCCAGTATTTTTAAATGTTCGAGTCTTGTCATGGATTTTAAATTAAGTAAAGTCTGGACTTTGACTGGGCCATTCTAATTCATTAAATCCTTATTGACTTCGACCATTCCGCTGCAGCTTTAAGAGCCTATTTGTCATCATTGTGTGGTGAAAGGTGTATCCTCTGGTTTTATATCAAGCATGTGTCTGTCTAAAGAATTTCCATCTTCCACCAATTTGCTGGTGGAAGATCTCCAACATGGCTTTGTGGCAATCTCTAAACATGACCATTCATGGCATAAAAAAAAAAAAAAAATGTCTGTGGTTTTCCCACCTCTCCGCCAAGCCCAGATTTGTGGGTCTCACAGTTGAAACTTGCCTTAACAGATTCCCCTGCCTGAGTTATGGATTATTGCAGGTCATCCAGAGGCACCATTGGGCTCTTTGCTGTTTCTCTAATGATCTCCTTCCCCAGCCTTTCAGAAAAGTACAGGTTGAAGGTCATGTCTCTGTGGATGTGAATTAAGTGTAGGGTTAGAGTTGCAATACTTTGTCCCAGCTAATGTTGTATAATAAGATAATCTCAGATTTGTGGTTTTAAGGTTACGAAATGCAAAATGCTAAAGGTTTCTAAATACCTTTTGCAATGAAGTAAAAAAACACCCTGCATTTTAAAGCCTATGACAATTTATTTGTTTGGTGCCATCACATTAAAAGGCCAATGTGTCGCTCCTTAACGTACCATTATGTATTTCAGATATATGAAAGGCACAAAGTAAAGAATTCATTTTTTTCTTAAGTGTGATCAGAAATAAACTAGGCCCTGATGTCCATCTGCTTCTGTTTTCACAGGGCGTGCAGAAGGAAAAGATTTAGTATATGCAAGAATTTGGCATTAGGGTGAAATTTGGTACAAATATTCAAAGTCTCCCACGGGTAAACGCTGTCATCCACTGATCTAGTCCAAAACAGATGACACAAGGCTTTGCACAGACATTTGCACACATTTACATAAAGCATTTGGGAGCTTCAGTGCCATGGATTACCATGACATTTGTAATCAGAATGAAGTGTCGTCCATTTAGGAAGGCCTTGGTCATTATCTCTCAATTCATTACACCTCCAGCATGTTGGCATTTTCATTTTAAACTGGTTAGTAGCCACTGCAGAGGATATAACGCTTCCTTTTCATTTGCAAAAACAAACTCTAAAAGAATAGTTTTTCTCCTAGATATTTATAATTTTTAAGAGCTGAACAGAAATGGATTGAGATGGCTTTTGATACTATTCAGCTGTTAAACCAGAGAATATAGATGAATCAAATCCCTACTGATCTCCATTTTGAATATTCAACAAGCCTAAAAACATCAGTTATTTGCTCACAGGACAAATGTATGTTTTTATTCAGTCCCCTTTAATATGCTACCCATAAATGGAATGTAATTCAACCATTTTCTATGTGAAATTAGAGATACAAGTAGAGCAAAAACTGCACTGGTGGAAAAAATAGGATTTGGACTTTTTATTTGCAGTGCCATAAGTGGATGGGGAGACACTACAAATAGGTTTTCAAGAAACAAAGCAAAACTAAACTTAATTTTCTATATGAAACATGGTATGTTTAGTGTTAAAGTTGTCCCACTATCCTCATAGAGAAACAGGGTGGTGGCAGTATCATGCTTTGGGATGATTTCCTTTAGCTTGGATAGGAAAATTGAGAGTTAAGTTGATTGAGGTTAAATACAGGGCAATAAAGGTAGAAAGTAAGACAAGGATTCAAACAAAGTCATCCTAAAATAGTGAAGCTCAAGGCTTTTTTTGTCACATTAATCTACTAGTAGTTGTATGACTTTTTTCATATGATCTTAGGATTTCATTTGGTTGTGTTTAAATGTAAGAAAGTAAATTCAGGTGAATTATATAAAAATGCTCACAATAGTTTTCATTTCATTTGAAAAATCTGCCATGTTTCCAAGGTTGTTTAAAACAAATATCATTTGCTAAGCACTACATCTGCAATCAGGCCAGGTGAATCTCAATGTTCTCTGAACATCTTCATTACATAAAAACGTCCTTCATACACTTTGTATTTGCAGTTTCACAAATTTTAACCTGCTATTCTAATTCGAAAGGTTTTAATCTGAGCAAAATGTTTCCCCCCGCAATTTCTGCTGCTGTGGGCATCGCTTTGAAGACGGCAGTAACCTTTGCAACTTTGGCGTTTCTCTTGTCAGGCTTTATATAAACACTGCATTGGCTTTTAAATTTTTTTGCTGAAAATGAGAAGCGATGAACTGTGCTTTGTTTCAGAGTTCTTTAAATATTTGCAGATGATGATTGATGACCGTAGGGTGACCATCATCCTATCATTCCTTCAGCCTACCATCCATTCATACATGCATCTTTGCTATGCATGCACTCACTCCACATTGCTGACCATAGACAGTAGGGATATGACTGTGACCAGAGAGCCCCACTCTGTCCCTTTCTTTCTCTTTCCTCAGTTATTCCTTGGCACAAACACTCGACTCATTCCAGTACAAAGAGGACTTTGTGACGGAGGAAAGCCAATGTCTTTCATTGTACTACCGAGCTTTGTCCCTCAGCATCCTCACATATCCTTCTCTGGGGATCTCCTAAAGCCTTTATTAGGAGAATTGTGCCGCAAAATCACACATTTTGCTTATATTTAATAAAATAGAAGCAATCACATAATGTCTGGAGAGGGAGGGGGATTTATACAATGGGCATTTTCTCCATCTCTTTCTTTTCTTCCTTTTGTCATTTGCGGCTCCTTCTCCATATCAGTGTACGCATCAAAGCAGCTGACAATGACCTCTTTCATTCCTGCCATTGTAGTTCTTTGTCTTCTCCTACTCCCAATCAATGTCCACATCACATGATCAAACATGCTCTCTGGCCTCCCAGTGTGTCCCCATCAATCCTCCTTCTTGCGAGGAAAATGACCAGACATACCAGGCATAAAAACTGGAATGTTTTAATAAGGGTTTGCAATAATTCCTTTAAACCATTATTTATTTTTACAGTTAAAAAAATATACATCTTGCAAGTGAATAATTTTTTTTTTAACTAAGACTTATTGTTCCAGTACCTTTTCTTAAAATGTCAAATTAAAACCATTGACATCACAAACTTGGACAATATCTATGCATAAATACTTTTAGATTTGTCTCTTCTCCAACACACCTGAATCAGATGGTTAAATTAAAAAATAAACTTAGACATGTAGCATTATTTTTTTGTCATATTTGTAATTCATCCCAGGTTTTACTGATTAGTAAATTTGACTGAAGCTGTTTTTTCATACAATGTCTGAAAGTTCTCAGCTCATTCCAACCAAAGTAAAGTGTTCAGTTTTTTCACAATGCAAGCTAATAAGGTACTTGCCTCATCCAAACTGCAGTGAGGATTATAAAGCAGGCAGAGAGCAAAGAAGAAAATGCTCTTCTGATCATGTGAGCATTTTGCAAGACAATCTTTCACTGATTACTTTAACTGGTTGTGTTCTGCTTCAACATACAGTCTTATTCTTTTCCTAAAGCCAACCTACAGCTGTGGCTCCATTAACTAGGCTGCAGTACTGATTAGAGTCAATTGTGATAAGCTGAGAGTTTTATATGCCTGAGTAAAATCTCCAAGACCCACTACCCTTCTTTCCCCATGACAACAGTGAGTCATCTTTTTCTGTGGATTACAGGGACACGCATGCACACATTTCTTCTGTACATAACAATTTCACTGAGCTGCCAGGCTGAAATTTCCTTTTTCTATGTGATAATGTTTGAATGCATGAATTTGAAATCAAATGCCTGCATCTGAGGCACAGATTAAATAAAAGCTGAAAATAGATTACAAACAAATGTAGTTGCTAACATGATATAAAATAGTTTCATGATTTATGTGTAGCTATTGATAAAGTGATTGCTGTGTGGCGAGTTTAGCAAATAAAGTCTTCGCTGACTTTCCTCAGGATGCCATCAATAGCTTTGATATCAGCTGAAGCATACCTCTCACCCACACAAAGAGATGATAAAGGGTTCACATTTTTAGTTTTTTTATACATTCCAATAATCTTTGAATAAACAAAAAAAAAAATAAATATATATATATATATATATATATATATATATATATATATATATAATTCATGTACCTTTGATTTTACCGAAATAAGAAAACATTTTAAGGAAAGGTACTGAACATGCATATCTTCCATCGACCCAGTAGGATTAACCAGAATAAAACCAGAATAAATGTGGGATAGTAGATATGCATTAGTATTTGTTGATTAAGATAACTACATTTGCTCATAATGAAAGAGAAGAAGCAAATAAGCTTATATGACTCTGGATGAGCTGAAGCCCAACAGGGGAATCTGCTAGCCAGACATCTATCAGTTAAGCGCTCTACAGACCTGACCTTTATAAAAGAATAATATTTACTAGTGATTAATGAAAAAAGCCCTATAACATCTAATTTCCCGCTTGTTCTGTCTAGGGAACTAAAATCAAGCTTTTGAAGACATTGTCAAAGGATAAGCAAATACAAATTCTGGCCTACATACTAAATATTTAGTGAAAAACTAACTTGTCAGTGATACCAGCACACCATCTCCACAATAACTCATGGCAGAAGCAGTAACAGGGACAGAGATTCTTGTCAGAGTTGTGGGAAGCTGGTTGACTAAATCAAGAGTAATAATGGAAGAAACATATTAGAGGCTGTTAAATCTAGTGGGATGGAGGTTCACGTCCATCACAGAACTAAGGATCTATTGGTCGATAGATTTATTTTGAAACTTATCAATAATCAGAAGTCTTTGTCGTTATATAGTCATGGAAAAGGGGTGAGAAACTGGCTCAGAATGGACATTTAATACACAGGAATGAATCAAACACTTGCGAGAGCGTGCACAAGCCCAATTCTCCTCGTGCACGCTCTGTTTAAAAGTTGCTCTTCTCATAGCTCATACAAGATTACTGTCTCTGAACGTCTGCCCTAACCCCTAAATCCCTTATCACTATGTAGAGCGGGGACTTTATAGTGAACTCAGTTAACTGACCGTTCGGACAGATGATCACTATTTTTTGCTCCCTTTTGGTCACGTAACTCCGTCTCCACCGCATAATGCTTTACCAGGAGAGCTCTTCGCGCAAAGCATTCCAGGATATAACTCCAACCCTTTTTTTCTTGTCATACTCTTCAGACACTTTTTCTCTTACAACCCTTATATGCATATGCATATGTGCCTGAAAGTGTGCATGTGCAGAAAAAAGATGGCTAACTGGGAACGAGCAGGTAGGACGGCCTTACGCAAACATATCACCAGAATTATTGATAATTAGGAGGACCACATATTTTGATTATCCACCCGGAAAAAGAAAATCCTCTACTAGATTCAATAGAAACCTTTAAGAGAAAAACTCTTTTTGATGCATAAAAAAAGAACACTGTAAACATCCTCGGAAGAAAACATCTCTACTTGAACATGTAGCAATAATATTAGGATTAAGTGGAACTTGTGCTGAAGCAATTTATGAAATGGCCTCAATGTTTGCTTGTCAACAGGGATGCTTGTGTGTTAACCTGGCAAGCCAGCTTGATAATATGTGGCGTTCTGGTTACACTCTACACATTATTAATCTGGGACTGCTCCTATCCAATCTGTCCAGCGGAAGGGGAGCCGTTCAGGAGAACCTTTTTTAAGCTGTTTGGGCAAAGCCACTTTAGTGCCTGGATTTAGCCAAGTAGCCACAGTAACAAATGAAAAGGCACATGCCTGAAAATACCTCTTTAAGCTCATGTTTTTGTTGTTGCTCCCTTCCTGCGCTGCCATCTTTATTTTGGTCCTAGTGTTACAGCTCTTGCTTTTGATAAAGTTATGTTCTGCAATAACCAGTAATACTTCAACGTAACGGGTGAACTCGAATAAGTCTTGCTGGAGTGGTAGAAGATTCTTACGTATTTGTGAAATCAAGAAACACGTGATTTTACAGCTTTAGCAAATAAACTGTTCCTGAGTCTATTTGTTTTGCATTTAATGATACTGTGTAATTTTTCTATGTAAGTGGGACAGACAGTGCATAGCTCGAGTGGTGGGAGCTGTGGGAATGTGTCTCATGCAGTTCCCATATCATACCTTTTGTTATGATGCTGTAGTTTCTGGCTTTTGTAGATGGTAAATTATACCAAGGTGTGGTATCAATGCAGAATTTTGAAAGAATAATACATTGTAATCGACCTCCCTTTCCTTTTTCTTCATTACAGGAGTCCCTTCGGGAATTCTAGCATTATGGCACCCACATTTCTAAATACAGAGTGGGAATTGTAAGTTGTCTGTATTTTTCATAAGCCAAAATATAATTTCACATTTTCATGCATACCACTTGACACTACCATACATTGATCTTGTGATGAGTACTATCTAGTTTTTTTTCCATCCTTGTTTTGTCATCACACTGTCACAAGTACAGAGCAACGAAATGAACTCTGTGCATTTAACCCATCCCCTTGGGGAGCAGTGGGACCCAGAGTGGCAGTCTGTGGGAGTGGGGCTTTAACTCAGAGCCTCAGGATTCCAAGCGCAAAGCCCCAACCACTAGACCGCCACACCCCAACTAGGCTGCCACTCCAGTATAGAGTGCAGATTCATACATGGATACATACATACAAAAGTTACATGTTGTTCCAAGTGTAGGAGAAATGCCTAAAGAAAAAAAAGCCCTTCTATCTCTATGTGCTGAAATCTTGTTGCTGTTTGAATAAAAATCAAAGCTTTAATAATTTGAAAACAGCAGGCTTGATTATTAAATCTGACACCTTGTATTTTTTTAACCATGTGCTTGCATCTCACCGATTTATAAGGTTTTTCATGTGGGTGAAATGACTCATCTTTTGCTGGCTGCAGAACCAGGCATCCATTCTCACTCGTCTCTGCAGACTGCCTCCTACTGCTACAAAACACGACCCACACACACTTGGACACACACTCCACTCAGATCCAAGCAATACTAGGTCAAGCTGTCCATGTGTCATTAAAAATGGATAAACGTTTGACTCGCTGAAACTGAGTGTGTGTGTGTATGGGGTGTGTGTGCGTGTATGATTTATTAGACTGCCACAGAGGAAATAAAAAATGTCCCTCATTCCCTGATCCATTTTTGGCAAGATGCTAGCAGGTATGAGCAGGAGATTACTCTAACATGTGGGTGTGACTGCAGGATGGGGTTTCCTAATGTGTGGAGGTGGTGGGGGTCGGTGTGGATTACAATAATCTGTTCAAGGCGAGGTAGAGGAAGCGAACTTTCAAAGTATATCCTGGAAGAAAGATGAGACATTTAATGTATTTTGTCGAACTAAGCCAAAAGGGGGAAATGTTGGTTCCTAGTGAAACCTCAGTTTAAAACTGAAATTATTAGTATCAATTAATATTTAATAAAATTAATTTAATAATCGTTATTTGGCATTGAAGCAAAATGACAATAGATGTACAATTCAGTTGTCTACTGTCCTTTTCTTTGATCATTTTGCTTCAATATGAAAGTGCATGCAAAAAAAGGCTTATTCTCTCATTATGTTAGTAGTGGAAAGACTTTCAGGATCAATCAAGTTTTCTACTCTTCGAAGAAAATTGTGTTTACCTCTGCTAAAGGTTTAAGACCACAGCTCTGTTTATATTGGTGCAGATTGCATAGGATGGAGACTAACTTTAGGACTCATGTGACAGAGGAGGAGCAAAGGGTGAAAATGGAACATACAACATGGAAAATAAAAAGCATTTTTGTTTCCTTTTGTAAAAAAAAATTTTGTTTTCTTTAAAAATGTCCTTTGCATCAGGATGTTCAGCATCAAAATCACACCTTTAGGGCTTACATTAGTGGTATTAAATCGCAGTAGAAAAAAAGTACATCTTTAAATTCTGCAGTAAAATATTTTTTTGTCTTTATCATATTTTAAATTTATTTTTGACTGTGATATCATCAAAAATATAGAATTTACAAGTGCAGCAACACCTGTCCTTAATCTCCAAAGCCAACAAAGCCAGAACCCCCCCCCCCCCGACCAATAAAGCCAAGAGATGTGGCAAGAAAAACCCTTAAAGTTCAGTCTTAACAGGCCTCAGTTTGTTAAATTTAGATTACATAACATGTCAAAATTATACTGGTAATGTCTTAAGGGGGCACAATAAGGTTGAATTTTGGATATTCACATTGCAATACCCTTGTGCTATTCAATGGTGACATGAAATAAAAGATAAAGTCATGCAAACCTTTTTTTATTATCTCTATGCACTTGTGTGGAAGGGCTATCAAGGCAATATCACATCTCCCTAATATACATTTTGCAGAATGACCCATGTTTGCAAAATTACATTTGAATGAACGCAACATCGAAACAATTAGCTTTGGAAAGATGAGGCCAAATGATGGGTATCTGGTGATAACACCTTTATGCATTACCTACTTGACTTAATCCAGCCTCGTTCACCTTTTGTGATGTACCTTCAGTATGTCCTTTTGAACCTAAAGCATGGGAAATGTCAGCCAGTGAACGCAGATAAGTTGGGATGGATGAAAGCAGACAACAGGAAAGCTAGCACAGCAGACAAGATTTGTCCGAGGCACTGACATTTTTGGGGAAGCGGATGTGAAATATTGGCTGACATTTGTAGTCCACTTGTGAGGAAAAGTCTGTGTGAAGACACAAGCCTGGAAGCGATGAAGAAAGAGCAAGGAGGCTGAGGATACAGCAACGCTTTTCTCTTCATAGATGCATGGTGTCTAAAAAAAAATGATGCTATCATCCCAGTTTGTAGACATGTACTATACTTGCTTAAAACTAGCCATTAACAGTGACTCTGTGGTATCTTTATACATGCTTAATATGTAGGTTTATAAATGCCTGTATATTGGACTGAGGCAGTTTTCACCTTTCTGCTCTCTAGACACTTAGAATATAGCAGCTTAGACTATAGAACATTGATCCCAGCTTGTGACCTTTATGTGAAGTATACCTTCAGGTATTTAATTATCAAGTTAATATGGTATGATTAAACAAAAACCAATATGTTGACCAACACGCACCCTCTCAAGCTTCTTAACAATTTCTTCTGATCGATTCTTCCAAAATAAGAGATTAAGTAGTTTAATATAGCAACCATATAAACAAAACAATCCAATGCCATGCATTTTAAAAAGTAAACTTACCATTTATTTTTTTTATAATAGTTCAAATCAAATTTTGATAGTAATATTTTATTCCTAATATATAAATATTTTAGATTTATGGTCTGAGTTAAGATTCTCAAGACCCCTTAATGTCATGATTCTATTATAAGATCTGACCCACATGCAGAAAACCAAACAGAGACCAAGGGAAGGTTGAACAGGTTTATTGAGAACTGGTAGAGGTGGGTCCAGTGCTGCTCTGAACACTGGCGAACCGGGACTGAAAACTGAAGGGGAAGTTCCTGTGGTTAGTTCAGGCTCAGTGGAAAATTTGAGCTTCAATTTGCAAAAGGGAATAAAAGCAAGAGGACTCACGTTTCTTGTAAAGGTGCCTTTCTCTAAATCCAGTCGGTGAGGATTGTTCCAGTAATTAACTCGCTCGTTGGAGGGCGGACAGGGTTTACCCAGGTTGAGGTGTTTCCTTGAGGAACGGAGGAGCTGACTGCCACTTAGATTTCCAATGGTACTTGAACGGTTTCTTGTGGAGATGAATCTCCTGCTCAGTGTGAAGCTCAAACAATCCTTTGGGAAAAAGTAGATCCAAACCTCCAGTTTGAATCCCCAGCTCAGTTTGAAGCTCATACGATCTCCCCAGGGGGAAAAGGTCCAAAACGTCCAGTTTGCAGGATGACTTCCTGCCGAGAGGCAAAGACAAAAAACAACAAGGTTAAGACTCAGGTTGACAAAAACTCAGTTTTACTCAGCAAAACTCAGCTTGGCTAGAATACCCAAAACTGGCAAACACTGGCGTCGATTTAGTGGCAGTCAGCAGCTTAAGAGTCCTCAGGTAATGAGGCAACCATCCGTAGGTGTGTGAGAGGACCAACGAGAACCAGGCGCCACCTGGTGGTGGAGGGAAAACAAACAAAAACACAACCCACACAGACTGGATTCCTAACACTTAATAGCACTTTGTTAGTCTTGGCCTTTTATTTTGCTGAACTAAGCAGTTTTGAAAGTTTTTTTTCACGCTTTGTTTTTCATGACTATAAAATGCAAATATTCCACTGTACATCATCACATTCTCAAATGACTGAAAATAAAGCAATAGGTGCTTGTAATATGCCCATGTCTTTGGACTAAGTGGTCCTCTTCCTCCTTTTGTATCATAGTATAATCCTACTCTGATTGCCCACATGGTGTGACCATAAAAATAAAATCCCCTCACCTTGGCTTTCCCGTGTTCTTTGGGGGCCAGAAGAGAAGATTTAGCTTTCCCTGAGGAAAAAACAGTTCTTAGAGCCAGCTTGTTTGTAAATTGCACTTTACAGAGGTGTAGCAGCAATGGGGAGATAAGAATGTTGAACTAAATCTGGTTTGGGGGGTATGTGGAAAGGTTTTCCCCCAGGTTTTGCATGAAAAAAAAAAATCCCTATTGCCTGTATTTGGCAGTATTTGGCTTTCTCTCAAACCAAATAATGGGGTAAGTAACCAGGATGACAGAAACCATTGTTTTCTGCTTTTATTTTATCTGCTTTGAATGGATAAACTTTAGAATTTAACTTCAAGGTCTTCATAATATCTCTGATAATAACACCTTTGTTTTTTTTTAGCATTATCAAACAAACAAAATTATAATTAAAAACTACTCTCCTGAAAATTTCATAAAAGTTGTGTACTTAGTATCATGTAACTCAGACCAGATAATAAGATGTTACACATGCAAATGGAATTTCAACCTGAACCTTTGTAGATTTCATTGATTGATTTTAAATAGACTTCTTAGCCAAAAACGAGTCACCACCTGGATTTAACTAAGCAAATAGGTTGGAGGCCCCAATTGGATAATTATTGCATGGGCTATTATGTTTGAGCTGGCAACAAGTCATTTAAACCCAACTGGTGCAATTGGTTGCTTCTCATTTCTTAAATAACCATGTCAAACAATGCAGCCTATGGTCATGGAAAAGATTCTGTTTCAGAAGAATAAAAGTATTGACGTTTATTAAGAAAGAACATCTAAGGAGATTGCAAAATATACTTTATTTGGGTTAGGAACTGTCAAACTCATTATATGAAAACTGGAAGGATATTGGGGACCTATTGTTCTCTAGGAAAGGATGTGACCAGAAAACCCCCCCTGAGTGATCGATGATCACTTAAATTAAATCAAGGAATCAACATTAGAAATCTGGTCTTTGTGTAATAAAGAGTACTGACACACACTCAATGCAAAAGATTGGGACTGTACAGCTGTTTAGCCTTAAGAAAGCCACTAATCAGTGAAGCCAACCAGGAAATAAGCCTCAGTTTGCTTGGGAGTATAAAATTGGACTCTGGAGCAATGGAAGAAGGTCATGTGGTCTAATGAGTCCAGATTTACCCTGTTCAAGAGGGATGGGCACATCTGGCTAAGAAGAGGGGCAGGTGATGCACTCATTATGCCTTGTGCCTACTGTACAAACCTGTAGGGGCAGTGCTATGATTTCTAGTAGTTGCAGTTCTGGGTTTAGCATCATTATTTGCTCAAGAATGAGGTCAGCAAATAACCTGAATAAACTGAATGACTTCAATGGATATATATATATATATATATATATATACCGTAAATTCTCTAATATTGGCCTGTATTCCAATAGCGGCCGGGTCTCTAATAATGGCCGGNAGGTGTGTGAGAGGACCAACGAGAACCAGGCGCCACCTGGTGGTGGAGGGAAAACAAACAAAAACACAACCCACACAGACTGGATTCCTAACACTTAATAGCACTTTGTTAGTCTTGGCCTTTTATTTTGCTGAACTAAGCAGTTTTGAAAGTTTTTTTTTTTCACGCTTTGTTTTTCATGACATTAAAATGCAAATGTTCCACTGTACATCATCACATTCTCAAATGACTGGAAATAAAGCAATAGGTGCTTGTAATATGCCCATGTCTTTGGACTAAGTGGTCCTCTTCCTCCTTTTGTATCATAGTATAATCCTACTCTGATTGCCCACATGGTGTGACCATAAAAATAAAATCCCCTCACCTTGGCTTTCCCGTGTTCTTTGGGGGCCAGAAGAGAAGATTTAGCTTTCCCTGAGGAAAAAACAGTTCTTAGAGCCAGCTTGTTTGTAAATTGCACTTTACAGAGGTGTAGCAGCAATGGGGAGATAAGAATGTTGAACTAAATCTGGTTTGGGGGGTATGTGGAAAGGTTTTCCCCCAGGTTTTGCATGAAAAAAAAAAATCCCTATTGCCTGTATTTGGCAGTATTTGGCTTTCTCTCAAACCAAATAATGGGGTAAGTAACCAGGATGACAGAAACCATTGTTTTCTGCTTTTATTTTATCTGCTTTGAATGGATAAACTTTAGAATTTAACTTCAAGGTCTTCATAATATCTCTGATAATAACACCTTTGTTTTTTTTTAGCATTATCAAACAAACAAAATTATAATTAAAAACTACTCTCCTGAAAATTTCATAAAAGTTGTGTACTTAGTATCATGTAACTCAGACCAGATAATAAGATGTTACACATGCAAATGGAATTTCAACCTGAACCTTTGTAGATTTCATTGATTGATTTTAAATAGACTTCTTAGCCAAAAACGAGTCACCACCTGGATTTAACTAAGCAAATAGGTTGGAGGCCCCAATTGGATAATTATTGCATGGGCTATTATGTTTGAGCTGGCAACAAGTCATTTAAACCCAACTGGTGCAATTGGTTGCTTCTCATTTCTTAAATAACCATGTCAAACAATGCAGCCTATGGTCATGGAAAAGATTCTGTTTCAGAAGAATAAAAGTATTGACGTTTATTAAGAAAGAACATCTAAGGAGATTGCAAAATATACTTTATTTGGGTTAGGAACTGTCAAACTCATTATTAGAAAACTGGAAGGATATTGGGGACCTATTGTTCTCTAGGAAAGGATGTGACCAGAAAACCCCCCCTGAGTGATCGATGATCACTTAAATTAAATCAAGGAATCAACATTAGAAATCTGGTCTTTGTGTAATAAAGAGTACTGACACACACTCAATGCAAAAGATTGGGACTCAACAGCTGTTTAGCCTTAAGAAAGCCACTAATCAGTGAAGCCAACCAGGAAATAAGCCTCAGTTTGCTTGGGAGTATAAAATTGGACTCTGGAGCAATGGAAGAAGGTCATGTGGTCTAATGAGTCCAGATTTACCCTGTTCAAGAGGGATGGGCACATCTGGCTAAGAAGAGGGGCAGGTGATGCACTCATTATGCCTTGTGCCTACTGTACAAACCTGTAGGGGCAGTGCTATGATTTCTAGTAGTTGCAGTTCTGGGTTTAGCATCATTATTTGCTCAAGAATGAGGTCAGCAAATAACCTGAATAAACTGAATGACTTCAATGGATCTATATATATATATATATATATATATATATATATATATATATATATATATATATATATATATATAGATATATATAGATATATAAGGGTGATTAAGGATTTATGAGACATAATTTATTTTTACCCGTGCATCGGATACTACAGAGTCTACACCAACCCCATTTAGAACGTACTGGAAAAGGCTCTGTGCAGTGGTTAGACTCGAACATCGTCAGTGCAAGATCTTAATCAAATATAATGCAACACTGGCAGAAAATAAATATTGTGACATTGCAGATGCTTAGCAAAATGATGCCACTGCGAATGCGTGTCATAATCAGAGCTAAAGGTGGGCCAACAAAATATTAGTGATTTTTGTTTTTTCTTTTAAGGCAAATTTTTTTTTTTTTTTTTTAGCCAGGCAGTGTAGCCAAAAGTTTTTTAGTAGAGAAAGTGAACAGAAAGTCTCCCAAGTAAGGTGGAAGTATTTTCATTTTCTATCATGTCCCAATGGTAATGTAAAACCAATTAAAAAACCCTAAATTATCAGACTTAAACACTTTAGTTGTAAAATTACTTTACTACTTGAATAAAGAAAAATACCCATATAGAAGTTCAATGCAAAGAAAACCAATCTATTATTATCTTAATACAAGAAATAAGTAAAGGTCAGTTCATTATTTCTGTTACTTTGATATTGCATTGCCTTTTAGAAGGCTGAAAAAAAGCAATCCAATCTCAAGTAATATGTCTGGTAATATTCAAGCTTTTCAGCCAGACCAATATAAAATAATAATCATTATCTGCACAGCTTCTTGTGTCATTATGACAGAATAATGACAATGGACAGCAGTAGTTGGGAATATTGCTTTGAATTAATTACCCTGAGACCGAAAAAAATCTAAAGAACAAAAACGAGGATCTCACAGCATGCACCTATTGGAACATACACTTCAGACCTCAGAGGATCAGTCAAGTACCAAGTGTTATAATGCATTTCTTTTATTTTTAAAGAATAAAAAACTCTTATAAAAATTGAGGTCAAACATTGCTTTGTGTCCCCTGATGCATGATGCTGCATATCCAGCATTATAATGTGATGTACTGTAGGGTTACAGGGGTGCTGCAAGGCATGCTGAGTTGTGTGTGTGTGGCAGCAATGCGTAGGGCATGTTCAGCAACACCTGCCATCTAAAAGTCCTCCAGGTAATAGTGTGATTCAACCTGACCAAATATGTTATCATTGGAAAACATGAAATTGGAAAGAAGTGATGAATGTTAAAAAACATGAGCTATTAAAAACCAATGCAACATAACATTCTGTAGAGGTGATTTAACAGCAAATCTTTGGTTTGTGTTTAATCTAAAATGGCCATTGACACAGTTGAGTAAGATGCCTACAATAGGTGCAGAATAGTGAAAATACTACAGGGGAATACAGAGTTTGAGATTTGCATTGCCACTGCTTTGGGGTTTTATTTTTTTAAGCCTATATTTTGACAGGTTAGCCAAAATATAGCCTTCATGCAGATAGACTCAATAAAGCTCTGCAAATCTAAAAGCTTTCCCTTTTCTCATTTATTTGCTCTTTCTTGCTGGTGCAACAGCTCAGTTTGTCCCTGCCTCAGCTGCTCTCTCCCCAGGAGAAATGTCTGCCACAGCTTGCAGCCGAGTGGAACAATCATGCAGTCGCACCTCAACGACAGAAGGGGCCGACTGCCTGTGTTACTAACCCATCTTTGCAGTAAGAGGCCTCCCTCTGATGCAGCGGGATGCTGCACAGAATTAAATTTCACAGGCTGAGGATCTGCCCCGTGCTGTTTGACTTCTCTCTATTTCCACCTTTTAAAACAGTGTTTAAAAAAGAGAGGAAAACATATTAATATATGTGATAAGTTTATGTTTGTATTATATATTTTTATTGTACATCGATTGGTAATTTGTGTCAAGGTTTTTACATACCTTCCCACTTGACTGATAGACTCTGATTAGCTTTCCATCTAATGTCCTCCTTTATTTCTGTTTTCAATGTAAATAATTGTCAGCCACCTATGTTGACAGATTTGAACCCTTTAATTTTCATCCTTCTTTATTCTTCCACCAGTCATACCTGACCAAGCAATTCAAATGACCCCTTTGTTCTTTAATTGATGAATTTCCTATGGGACTGTGCAGGGCAAGAAGAGCTCAACAAATGTTTGTGTGAGTGGGATGGGAGGAATGAGGCTATTCATGTGAAATGATCTACTGCAAAATGCCACATAAAGGGATAATGTAGATATGTTGGTGCATTTTGTTTTTGACCAACACGCAGTTTTTTTAAACCAGTAAAGCACATTCCCAACCACCATTTCATAATATAACCAGATTTAAAATGTAGCCCATTATGAAAACTGACGGGTCATCTATTATTTGCAATATATGAATACTAATCAACATGTAAAACTCCTGGACACCCCTCTCTTAATGTTAATACTTCTATTTATGATGTATTAAACCTCAAATTTTAAATCCTGGACAAGCCCCCATGCTAGAGAGGGTGGCAGTGTATGAAGGCTAAATTCCCTGACATGCTTGTTTGATGTTTTAAAGTTAAAATATAAAACAAATACTTATAGTTTCTTATTTCTAAACTAAATACATCACAAGTAAAAAATAATCCAGCTTTTTGTTGTTTATAGAATAAAATAATTCACTAAGATAGTATACAACACTAAATCCCTCATTCAGTCATGTGACCCACTGAGGCGCTGCAGGATGCCGTGACATCAGTTTAGTCAGGAAGTAGTAATTTTACATACCGAGTCAATATTTATTAACCTTCGTGATTTATCCTGTAACAAGAACAAACACAAAGGAATCAGAGTCTTACTGGTTTTATTAATGCTTGCTGGTTTAATCACAACTGTCAAATGTTCTTTGATCTTACGCAGAGCCGGTGGAAGTTCATTATCTTTCAGAACATTTTCCAGATGGTTCTGTGTTTTAATTAGTTTAAACCAGTGTGTAATTTTTGGTTTGAAGAGGGGATTACAGGATTCGGATGCATTCTGTCATGACTGGGTTTGGTTTGGTTGGGGGCATAGCGGTTAGTGTTGGAGCTCTGTGTGCTGTGCTGGGAGTTCAGGATAGCATTCGGTGCTACACTGCTGTGCATGGATGGGGAAACCATTGTTAATCCGATCGCAGCAAGCGGTCTAAGCACAGGATCCTTTCTGCTGTCCAGGTGGAAAACATTGCTCTTCGGATGTGGTTATTACCCCGTGTGGCTCATGGCTCTGGGCCGGTAGGGTTCGAGCTGTAGGTGTCTATCTGTGTAACTGACTATCCATCACAGTTCTTGTTTTTCTGGAGCCCGGACCATAATGACATGGAAATCTGTCTGGAGCTGCGGCTATACTAAACTTTGCACCTAGCTAGGGTTCGTTGTTTTATGAAATAAAATATTTCATAAAACGTAAACGGTGCATTGAATCAGCTTTATTGCCATCAGGCATTTTATTAAAGCCATGGAGAAAAAACAAGCCGTTGCAACTTTGATATACAGTATTGAGTCCAACTGATGCTGTGAGAGCAGGATCGATGATCAAAGAATCTACCATGATGTGATCCAAACATAGCTTGCTGTATCGGTTTGGATGCCACAGATTGTCTGGTTTATTTTTGTCTAATATATTTGCTTTCCGGATCAAAATTTGTTGCAAAACTGGGTCCTTTGGATAATTAAACATTCTTTTTCCTGATCCATAGCCATTCCTACAATTGGCAGCAGTACAACAGACAATTGTAATGACGTTCTACAATCCTTTCAAAGTGCTTAACAAAGCGTGAAGTAATGGTCCTATACACCTGCCCGAGGAATGTTTGACTATACTAACATCACAGCTGTGATTCGTCACATGACTGCTCTAGAGGCGCTGGAGGCAACCAGGATACTATAAAATTCTCTTGATTTTATTATTTGGAGCATTTTTAGTGCAATTTAGACCAGCCACATAGAAAAAAGAAAGGACAATCTAATATCACACATGATAAAACTGCTCTAGACACACTCCTTTCAATTTGAACTTGTATGTAAAAACGGAAAGAGTTTATCATGGATTTAAAAAGAGTTTAAATCTGCAATGATGCATCAATATATGTCATTATTTCCAGCCAGTAAGGGGTTAATTCCAAGGTGAGCACCTACAGGTCCTTCTAAAAATATTAGCATATTGTGATAAAGTTCATTTTTTTCCGTAATGTAATGATAAAACTTGAACATTCATATATTTTAGATTCATTGCACACTAACTGAAATATTTCAGGTCTTTTATTGTCTTAATACGGATGATTTTGGCATACATCTCATGAAACCCAAAAT
>NW_015150667.1:563713-568327 GCF_000732505.1 Cyprinodon variegatus
TACAATGATATGCATGTGCATAGGTTAGGGGGTGAATAAGGAAGCAATAGGATGCTACTTAAGACCTCAAGGGGGACATAAACATTATGAAGAATGTCCAAGACAGGGTTTTGGGAAAAATGCAGGAAGAAATTTGATTCCAAAAGGAATAAGAATCTTAGAAAACATGTTTATTGTTTGTGCTCACTGAAATAGAAGCTAAAACTGAAAAGGCATTTAGATGTTGCCGGGAAGATTATGGACATGTGAGTAAACATCCTTAGCAATACTGGCATAAGTGATAGCAGTGATAATTTTAGTCTCAACTGTCTAAATTCAGTGAAGTTACATTTATTGAATTAACTAAACAGAGCTTGGGACGGGGGTGCAGACTCTTTGAGATTAGATTCAATTTCAGGGTCATCAACAATGCACTTACTGGGGAAATGGCATTGCAATGTGTTTAATTTGCTTTGATTCCAATATAATTCTATGATTTCCTTTTTTTTTTATTGTAATACATCTTACCTTGATGCTGTGTCCCTGCTTGGGTTTAAGCATTTTTTTTTCTTTTTCCCTTATGTTCTGCTAGGAGGCTCTGGCAAGGATTTACTAAAAGTTTAAGTTGCTGTAGATCAGGTTAGTCCTTCAAAATCTAGATTTTTTGCTTTTCTGGAAGGCACTGCAGGACAGTCGGGCTCGACCCGGCTCTGTTATGTATTTTTGTACAGTAGTAACGCCATCATGGCACCTGGTGCTGGAATTCTGTTAAAGCTCAAAAAGGACGATCTTAATACAGTCATGACAGAGACTTGGTGGACATAGCCTTATTTCAACATGATAAAATGGTTTGTGGTATTTTTTGTATAAATGTATAACATGACTATGGCTCTTAAAAGGTAATTATACAGATCATATTAATGTTTGTTAAAAATGTAAGAAGTAGTATGCTAACTACTAATCCTGCTGAAATTAACACTACATTTATAAATGAGTTAGGTATGCATCTTTTTGCATTACAATTTTTTTGTTTTGCTTTTTCTAACTACTGAATCATTTTATCTTGCTCTGAATAAGCAAATGCAGAAACAATAGATGAAGTAATTACAGTTGTGTGTATCTGGGTTTGTACTTGTTTACTTAGACTTTCAGTCAACCGGCTAATTTTGTATGCCTTAGAAATACGCGCAGATCCCCACACATTAGGAACACACTGTCTCTGCATGTCTCACATTTTCTTGAAAACAAATCCAGCGGTTTGTGGGTTTATCAGCAATCACTATGGCAACCTTGCCGACTCTTTGTTGTTTGGTTTTCTCTAAAAAATTGTCATATCTGCCTGCTGTTCATTTCCAAACCAAATTGTTGAAACCTGTTTGAAGTAATTTTACTAAATAACAAACTGAAAAAAACAAAGCAAAAAAAAACAATGGACCAAAATATATTTATTTAAATGTACAAAAATCTGAATGTCATCAGACCAAAGGAAACTAATTGGGGTTTCAGTTAGATTTCTGTTGCAATAAATGGTTCTTTCTTTGTTTCTAATTAAAAACCACATTTAGATTTTCAACTGGAGCAGATAATGGGATGTATGGGTGAAAGGTGACGAATGAAGGGAGAGATGAATGTTTTATGGAAGAGAAGAGAAAGATTGCTATATTAGATAGCAGAATTAAAGAATATAGATACTTGATAGGACTGCTAATTAAATGTATAGACATGTATTAAATCTTTGATTGGAAAGATAATGTAAAAACTGAAAAAACTGGGGGGAAATTAAGCTTGACAGAGGAGATAGAAAACTATTATGGTCTGTGACAGGGAGGAAGAATGTAGCCGGAGGTGGAGGGAAGCTGTTATAAACGGAGGGTTGAAATATTAGGGGATCTTAAAGGAAAAAGGATGGAGACAGAAGAGGACACAGCGGAGAAAGATCACTACACTAATGATCAGACCACTGTGTGCACAAAATAGTGTGTGCACACTAGTTTAGGGGGGTTGCCATGGTAATAAGTGGTGCTCATTAGAGGCACTACATCAAGTACTCGGCAGCAGGTGTCCATCTGGGGCCCTTTTGCTTACACCCACCCACAATTATCTAATCAAATCATCTGTAATTGGACAAAGTTCTTTCCTTTTTTATAGACATTTCACTGACATTTTAAATTCAAAATATCACAAATCAATACATATTACCCATCAGCTTGACTTTCTTCAAACTATTATAAACATGTAGCTTTTTGTATTGTAAATTCATTAAACACAGCACTATGTGAACCAATATAAATATGTACCTGGTTTGAAGAGGGGATTACAGGAACCATATCATCTTTGTGGAGCAAAATAGATTTATCTGCAAGGTCTTAAATTATTTCCAATGTATAATGCTTGGGTAAAACACATATAAATCCATAAGGACATCCACACTCACAGTGAAAAGCAAAAACTCCATATTTTGTTATGTAAAATTTGGCATCAAAAGGTTTTAAGTTTAAAAAGTTTTTAAGAAGAAGAAATTTTTTTTTAATCACCAATACCCCTTCAGATGTTACTTTACACCTAAACAGTGTCCATTTATATTTAGTTACACTCTAATACACTCTAACATGATATTCTTTGATTGAAGGACCTTAAAGGAACCATTTTAGCCTAAATCAAAAGCTATGCTATGAAAGGAGCAAAACTAAACCCTAAAACGACACCCTAAAAACTGTCTAATTTGTGGTATGTGTCCAACCAGAGTTTTAGTTAAAATTGCAAATGTAATTTGGTAGTATTTTTAACCAATCTAAAGGGGAAAACCCCATACAAATTGGTCACTTTGACCAAAATCTTGGTTAATTAGTGTAACAACATTGAAGCCAGGTCCAGGGCTTGAACCAACAACCCTTTGGTTGAAGGGCATTTGAAATCACTGTCACTGGTAAAGCTGCTTGGAATTTAATAGTAGTTGGTGCTAATTCTACAACTGAGATTAAAACCCAGATTTTTATGGGCTGGAAAACATGAGTCAGTGACATCTGGCAACCCTGCTAAAGTTACTGTCGCGTCCGTGTTAATAACCAAAGCCAGTAAAACCACATTGTAGAGGAGTTGGTGATAGTTGTTGTGTGATGCTTGAGGATAAATATGTTAATCCACAATGTGTATTCGTGTTGTGCTTCACTTTAGAGACGAACTTGTTAGACTGTGCTTCTATTTCTTTTTTCGTGGGGGGTCCATAAGGGTGCCGATGTAGATAGAAAAATGCCAGGGCTGAAAATCATTCCCAGTCCGAGCCTGCTAACTCTATTATGTTGAAAGGATATTTGTAAAAAAAAGTTTCATATGGATTTGACCTTTAGAAATGTTCTGGGCTAAATTAAGAAAGCATGCCAAACTGAAGCCTTATCATGACCCAGAGGTGTTTGTGTTCTTATCATTCAATGTCCACTCTTATTTTCTGGCCAGCTGATTTCCCCTGAGATTTCTCATGGTTAATGTGATGCTTTGGATGCTCCTGCTGTGATGCTGACTAAAGCTGTATCTGGGCATCAAGTGTTTGCCTTAAGAACCAGCAGGACTCTCCTGTGGTGTCTGTCAAAACGGCTTATGGAAAGGTAAAAAACAAGTCATGTTATCCGACTTGCATTGGACATGTCTTGGTTCTTGAAATACCTAATTAAATCCTACTATAAGCTTTCAATCAAAAAGAAAAATGACCTCAATTCTAACTTTGCATTACTGTATATCACCACAATAATACTTGTCTTACCTAGAATACTGACATGATCAAAACAGTGCATCGATGGTCATTTACTTTGTTCTGTTGGTCAAAAGAGAACTGTACTCATCCACAGCCGGCAAACCTATAGAATCCAACCAGATCTTTTGTGTTTAACACCAATAATTATCAATCAAGAATAAAGCCAAATAAACTGGCTTTATTCTTTAAATCCCTGTGAAGGATTCTCCCTGAAAAATGTTGTTTATACTCCAAACTTTTGCAAGTCATTCAAACTTTTCATCATTCATTAAAGACCAGATGTTTACATCACAGGGGTCAGCTCAACACCTTTATCCTGATGTTTACTTTTCCTTTCTCAGTTGGTGATCATAAACTCCAGGCTTCTCAAACAGCTTTAGAGGTGAGAAATTGAATATATATGCTAAAACAGAATATAAGTGAGCGCTTATAAGACTTTGAAATTAATAAAAAAAGTGTTAATATGTCTGTTTCAACATTCAAATCATTCATTCATTTTTCTGTCACGCTCATCCCTGCTGGGGTCACGAGGGGTGCTGCTGTCAATTGGTGAGAGGCGGGGTACACCCTAGAGAGGTTGGCAGTCTATTGCAGGGCAACACAGAGACAAACAGGACAAACAAACCATTCCCACACACAGTCGCACCTACAGTTGTGGTCAAAAGTGTACATACACTTGTAAAAAATCATAATGTTATGGCTGTCTTGAGTCGTCAATAAGTTCTACAACTCTTATTTTTCTGTGATAGAGTGATCGGAACACATACATGTTTGTCACAAAAAACAGTCATAAAATTTGGTTCTTTCATAAATTTATTATGGGTCTGCTGAAAATGTCACCAAATCTGCTGGGTCAAAAATATACATACAGCAACAAAATTTGTCAA
>NW_015150667.1:569418-598611 GCF_000732505.1 Cyprinodon variegatus
GGCCTCTCTTGTTTTATTTGCATCAAGTTTAACATATGTATAGAAAGACTATTCAATCAATTCTCTATGGAGGTGAACTTGCATAGTGAGCAAACTCGAAACTTGAAATGAGTGACCAATAAAAATTGCTTAAACTGAATTAATTATCAGTGGTTTGGTCTAAACTGGCTCTTGTTATAGTTTAGTAACTATACCAAACTGTAAAGTGACAGTTTGGTATAGTTACTAAACAATTCTAAGTGCTATTTGAAATTCATTTATGCTCATAATGCAGTGCAATACATTTAGCTTCTTTTTTTATATTCAAATAAAATATTGTTAATGTCAATGGTCTGACTACTCCCTTATGCATGACACTGCAAATACTACACTGCTCAGCTGATGTGTAGGTGTTTTGTCCTTCGGATGAACCCCTCTAGAATTGAGAGTGTTGTAGGATTTAAAGTGCTTCGAAAAGTTGTCCTTGAAAATGATCCCTCTTAGTTTCTTAGATGTTCAATCCCCCGGTAAAATGACAATGTAATCCCACTTCTTCTTTTCTCCCTCATTGGACTGATCTGCGAGTTTTCTTGAAATCTTTAACACGGGCTGAGCAAGGATCTGAAGGTTTGAGTGCTTTGTTGTATTCATTTTCTGCCTGTTGTCCTTTATACGTGAGGACATAGGTATTGGATACTTGAAGATGGCAATATACACATTCTGTTTAAAAGCTTGTTCATTTTAACAATGTTCTAAACTGAAAAAAACCCAAAACCTTTTGAATGGAATTAAACAGTTGCAGGATAGGAAAGAAGCAATATTCTATTTCACCAAGTGGTTATATTCATAATTAATGGAAGGAAAGCTAAAAATACTGACAATCAAATGACAAGCATTGTGGTCTGGCTGTTGATGCCCTGCTCTGTATATCAAATTGGTAGTATGCATTGTTTTGTGTTGTCCCATTTAACTGATAGGTTGTTCCTTCCCTTAAAACTATAATTACAGTTAACTCTTAGCCATGGGTTAAAATATTTTGCTACTGACTGATTTATTCGTGTGAGGGGAAATTTACCCTCTCTGAATTCAACTAAACTACCTGCTGTGTTTAGCCGTCGCAGTAAACGGTGGACTTGCAAAAGCAGATTTACTTAGTGAATTGTTACAGAAATATTTTTACTATCTTTGTACATTTTGAGTCTGGATTTAAGTCAGGAAATGACAAAAAGAGTCTTTTTAAGTGAATCAATTTAGTAATTGGGCAGCAAAAAGCTTTTGGCTGAGACTCTACAGTAGATCCTTTAATGGAAACTAAAACTTCTCAATGAGTCTTAAAGAAAATTTAAGAAAAATATTTTTTTTCAGTTGTTGGTGTGCTTGTATTTTGAAAGTCTGTGTCCTCACTGCACATGTGCTCATCCATCCACCCACATACAACACACAAAGGAAACAGTGATGTGGAGATCCTTCATTGAGCTTGTCTCTTGCTCAGTCTAGCATTCACTGCTTCCAGTGACCTAGAAATGAGTGACAAGGCAAACGGAAGCTAAAATGACCCCTCCAGTCACAAAAGATTATAGATTCTGCCATGACAGAAGGTGAGTTTGTCTGTAAAGAAACTGAGCTATACGCAAGAAAAATACTACACAATATCGCCTAAACATGAGAGCTTTAAGAAGCTTCAGTAAGAGTTCAGGCTCAACTAATTTTAGTAATCTGTAACATAGTATTAGTCTTTGTTTTAAAACATTTAACCTCAATTTAAAATGATAGTCTATATAAAGGGATCTGATAAATGCTAATAAGCTTCTGAAAACCTTAATCTTTAAGAACAAATGTGACACTTCACAATTGGTTATGATTGTTTTAAATTTAGAGAGGATTTGTTTCTATATTTCTTTAGGGTTATGCACTAAAGTGATATCAGATAAGTGGAATATATTTTGACAGTATAAATCCTGGCTTTGATAGCTTTTTTTTTAAATCACCCAATTGAGCAGCATAGACTCAACTTTCTAGATTGTTCTTGGAATTTTGACTTTTATTATATCTCTTATCATAAATAACAATATAGGGTTTATCTACTCTCTTTTTTTTTGTGGTAAACTTACAAATAACAGAATGTTGTTGCACAGGGTAAGGTTATGAATTTTTTTTTTATAATTCTAGTAAAAATCGGAAGTTTAGTCATCTGGAGCTTAAACTTAGTTTTCAAAACTTGTCACAGATTCTTGCGGCCCTGGAGTTTGATTGGAACATTATGGCAAAAGATGATGATTTATTTATAAGTTTTGAACTTTGAAATAGGTTTTTAGCTTAATTTGTTCTGCTATAAGGTTGACATTATCAAATCTTTTGTTGCCTCTGGCATATTTTTGTCCAGAATTGCACTCTTTGTTGCTTTATTAAGCTTTCATTAAAATTTGACCTGTTTGTTCTTTTCCTGCTGAACCAAATTTTCTCAGTATAGCACTGTAACCACTAGAGTACCAACTTTTACATTTTGTCCTTTCATAAACGGCCATAAATGTTACATCTGTTACATCTATTTTTTCTTCTCAATTCAATTAAAAGTGCTCAGTTTTAATCAAATAAATAACAGAAAATCTTATTTAGTTTTAGCTGTAACCTCTTCAGAAACAACAACAGCAATTGCTTAAGGTGGATAATATTAGTGGGCCATTTGAAAAGCTTGGACTAATCTTTGCAGGCACAGAAGGGACCAACATAGTATTTAATTTTTCTCATGCATAAAATCCACTACAGATAAGGAAGGTCAAACTTCCAAAGTTAATTTTTGATTAGTTTCACAATTTTTGATCAAAAACTCTTTTTAATCAAAAACTTAAAACCTCCAAATGTGTCATGACAAAGAACTATTCATGAGTTTTACAAAGGTTAACCATTGATTCTCTATGCACACATTGTCAAATGATTTGCATATTTTTAATCAGACGGCAGTTTTCCCACTTATTTGGGGACAAGCTAGTTGACTAAATGAGAACAGCAAATCCAGATACCACAAATTCTACCTAGATATTGAATAAAAGATCATCTTACTTTAAAATTAGAGGGTAGTTTTTTTTTATCTCTTTACAGAAGTTTTCAAAAGCTGTTTTCACTTCTTTTTGCAAATTGTATGAAGTGTATGCAAATTGTTTATCACTGCATAAAAGATTATTTCTTGGATTAATGAGGAAACAAGACTTAAACAAGAAATAGTTGGCCGGGCCATTATTATTTAAGCTATAATAAATTTACTCAGATTTTTTTATTCTTTACAATACTAAAGACATTTAAATTGAGTCTGGGATTAACCAAGGCAACTTGAACATACCACTTAATGAGCTAAGAGGGTGTCTGGGATGGGAGTGTAAGAATCGTATCCATAGTAACCTCCATAACCACAAATCCCAGGAAATTAGGTAGCTGTGCTAACAGGTGCAGTGTTTAAAACCCATCTGCACAGTTTCAAACGGTGGACTTTAGCTGGATTTTTTCTTCAATTTCAATTAATTTCAGAATATTTATATAGCACCAATTCACAACATGTCGTCTCAAGGCGCTTTACATTCTGCATTTAAAAAAATATAACTCATACTGCAGAAAAGAATCGCAAAGAGTAACAAAAAAAAAACAAGGATTTCCACTTCTGTTTAAAGTGCATTTCGATGTTCAGGGTGAGATTAAGGAGACACAAGAAGTGTCCTAGCCGGGACAAAAAGGCCACTTCAACATCCCCGAGGACAAAAGGAACAGCTTCCCCCCACAGTTGCGCTAACATCCATCCAGCTGGCGTCACATTTTAGGGAGGCAATCAGATCTTCTCTGGTTCTGCTTTAAACTTAAATATGATCAACCATGTTTGTGTGACTTACCTGTTTGACATGTATTGCTGAGAGTATGAGGACTGCAGCATGTTTATATTTTCATCCTGAAAAGTCATCGCTTTTTGTACTATGACTTGAAATGTTGATACATATGCACAGGCAAAACATTTTTCCTGTTGTCTATTTGAAACCACGTGGAAATAAGGACTTTATGCTTATTAAACCTGTCTCAAAGCAACATTGCTAGTCTTTTAATGATGAACTAAGGCATTGCTTATGTGGAAATAAAACAATGCAGAATGGTTCCTCTCCAGTTCTATACAGAACCCTGAAATTAAAAAAATGATTAATGCTATTATTTGTCACCAGATTATTAAACAGTATTCCCCTTTGTGACATTCAACGTCACTGTAGACACAGCTGTTCTGTGAAGGCCTTTGGAAGACCTTTAATGACTTAGACAACTTTTGTCATTTTGTACACAGAGAGTGTATACAAAATGAAATTTCGTAATGTACAGCTTTCAGACAGTAAATGAACAGCAGCTTAAGTCCCTGTCACACCTTGACAATTTAGACCAGAGTATGCCTGATGTTTGAAAAATCTTTTTCTTTTTTTTTGTTTATTTTTTTGGGCGGGTGGTAACCAGCAGGCAGCTTAATACCTTAATATCAAAGAAATCTTTTATGCAGGCGGGGCGCCTGCGGGAGCATTGCTGCCCCCTCAGCTTGTGACGTTTTATGGGCATTACACTGCCGTATGTTTTACATAACTTAGGCTGTCTTTGGACATAAGTTCTGGACTTGTTATTACTACTCTTATCTATACATCCAATACAAAAAAAATAAATAGAACATATGGCAGCATTTTAGAACATTCTGGGGTGTCAGGCATATCCTGGCTAAATCGTCAAGGTGTGATAGGGGCTTTAGCAGTGAAATGAAAATTTCCATTTCACACTATAAAGTGCAGCAGTGATCAAATATAAACAGATTGGGAGAAAAAACATGATGCAAAATGCAATGATATGGAAGTTGAAAGCAGTGCAAGGACAAATATATATGGTGCAAAAATGCAGTAGAAAAACGTTTTCTGAGTTTAGTTGTTTTTGGTTTGTTATCAGTGTGATGCAGAGTCTGTGACTTTATTTAGAGTTGTTTTTCAACAGTTCAGCAATCTGATGCCAGTGGGGGGAAAAAGCTGTTACAGAACCTGCTGGTCCTGCATCGAATGCTGCAAAGCTTTTTTTCCAGAGGGCAGCAGGAAGAACAGTCCATGTTGGGAACGTGAGGGGTCATTGATAATCTTAGGGGCTCCGGTAACACAGCAGTGGAATAAAATATATTTAATGGAGGGAAGAGGTGCCCTGATGATCCTTTCTGCTGCACCTACTGTGCTGCAGCCTCCACACCACACAGAGAGACAGCTGGTCAGAACGCTCTCTATTGTGTTTTTGTAGAAGGTCATGAGGATGGGTGGGGCAGGTGGGCTCACCTCATCCTCTGCAGGAAGTACAAGCACTTCTGTACCCTTTTGACCAAGGAGGTGGTGTTTACAGTCCAGGTGAGGTTGTTTCTGATGATCATCCCCAGGAATTTGGTGCTGCTGACCACCTGTACAGCTGAGCTGTTGATGAGCAGTAGGCCGGTTCTTCCAGAGGTTGATGATGATCATCTCCTCCTTTTTCTCCATGTTCAGGATCAGGCTGTTATCTCTGCACCAGCCCACCAGTTGCTACACCACCTCTCTGTAGTCCTGGTCGTTGTCGTCTCTGTTAAGGCCCACCACCGCAGTGTCATCTGCTAACTTCACAATATGTTTGGTGAACCTGGGGGACGCAGTCTTGTGACACCATAATGCAATACAGCAAAAATGGACAAAGGGTTTTCAGCTTATATGAGAGGGCAAAACTCTTAATGCTCTATACTAAAAAACTGTGGTAACATCACATACAGGTTGTTTGGTTATGGGGCAACTGACTGGGCTGAATGTCACGAATTTTCCTATTATTGGTAGTTTCCCATTTTGAGGGTTGAACATTAAATTTTGTTTTACTTTAGGTTAACTTCCTGTTTTATTTTGGTAGCTAAAATCTAAAAGTACTATGTTCAGTTTATTCCTTTTTTCCAGAACAAGTCTTGTAATCAATTATCTCAGGCATAATACCGTCTATTTTTTATTTTTATCAGACTTAATGCAGTTCTCTGAAATTTTGGTTGAATTTTCATTTTTGTGAACATATTCCTGCACAAACTGTATTTTACGGAAAATCCTGTTCTTAAAGCTGCTCTTTAATAGCTTTTCCTCAGTATTTGGGTCATGCTTGGTGCTTGTCTATACTTTTATTCATGAGAACAGTTTGATATCATGGTCAAACCCAGCCACCTGTACTGCTACGGTTATTGGATGAACTGTGGCATCATCATCCACCACACGCGGATTGTTTCTTTTAAAGAGCATTTTCCTTCACATTGCAGTGCATTTTGCATGCAAGGCACTTCCAGCCATCCAAACATATCTTTCTACATTTAAAATTGAAAGCAGCTCTGTAAAAGCTCTGATAAAATTGCCTTCCAAATTTGAGTTTGCAACTTTACACAGCTCAGCATTTTGTCTCTTTCTAAATCCCCTTCTATCTGCTGCATGGACAGTCAAATATTTATCTCGTCTTTTCCACCATTCTGAACACAGACTGAATTGCAATGCTAATATATGGATTTATTCAGCACAAGTGTACACATCTCAATGCTTTCTGACTAGCTGGATCAAACTGTTACTATTAAAATGAACGAGAGGTCAGGATTGTATTCATGAAATGAAAATGGACGCAAAAAATGTGTGATCCGGGAAAAGGGGAGAAAAAAATAACAGATTATATTTATCATTTCACAATAAAAAAAACTCAACATCCTATATACAGTATGTGGAACTACTCACATTTTTTTAATGAACTTACTTGAAGTTACTTGTGAAATAATTTTTATTTGTTCCAAGTTTGAGATCCCTTTGTTTTCAAATGATATATTCCTAAATAGTATTCTTTGTATTCTTTAAAACCAGTTAACATTGATATTGTAAAGAATATAAAAGCTCTTTTTTCTGCTAATCCACTATTAATGTCATAAAAATAGGGGGGTGGGAGTATGTTAAAACTCACTAAAATAAATAAAATAAAGCTGGTTGGAATTTCAATACATTTTTGGTTTATACAGGTAAACACATCATATCTATGTGAGAAGTGCTCATTCTAAACTAGCAACATTTACTCATCAGCACAGTGAATTTGTATAAAAGAACCCTTGGAACAAACTTTGTACCACCCCCAAACAAATGCAGCAAGATATATAAGATTCTGGAGAGGATAAATGCAAATAATTTCAAGAAATCAGACGGTTATGGGCACCAACTCCCCATTGAGAGCACTTGAATAAAAACAATAAGAACACTTTTTTATGCACATATATCCGTTTTTCATCAAAGCTCTTTTAAACTTCCCTTTTTTGATGTCACAAAGGGCAACTACTCTCACGACATTTAGAAGAATACTACAGCATGATCACCTGTGTGTAGTGTACCAATGGGATTCATGTCTGAAAACTGCTGGTGTTTTGCTTTTTGTTAGTGCTATAGAAATATGATTGGATTGGAGAAACCTTTACATCATAGCCCTGTTGCTATGGTAATTTATTTTGCTGGAAGGTTCATTTCTGCCCAGGTTTGAGTTTTTCTGCTGGAATGGTGCACTATTTAGCTTCATCCATCTTCCTTTTAACGATTAGCTGGTTGGCTGCTGAGGAACAAAATGATCCTGACACCAGAATGTGACCACCATGGCATTTCATTGTGGAAATTGATTTCTTAATGTAATTTACTGTTTTGTATTGCAAAACATTCTGTGGAATGACATTTGGCAGAATAAGATTTTGCTGGCAACCGGTGCAAATTACAAATTATTTTCAAATTATTTAGAAAAATTACTTTTTACTTTTGTGTGAGTTGAGGACCTTCCAAACATTTTCTCAAAGTGGAATTAGAGTTTCAGCGTGTGTATCCATGACTTGGGTTTGAATACTGTTTATTTCCCTTAAGCAAAAGTTCAAAAGCATGGAAACTTGAAACTGTGGTCACCATGGCAACCATTCATCGACTAGAGCCAGGAAAAACCTTAGCCCATAAGCCAGGTTGCTTGGCTGGAAGTTCTTGTTTTTCATGAATTCTCAATTGAAAAAAAGAAAACCCCACAAAAGTGGCAGTGTGTCTGTGCAGACGGATAAATCTTGGGAATACTTTAAACACTTTCACCTCATCACATCTTTTTACCTATCTTTTTCTTTTGAAAGGTCAAAGTAATTCCTACTTTTCCCCAAAAAACACTTATAAATGGCTTCATGTCTTAAAATGCCAATTTTACTATAGGATAAGAAAAAAAAAAGAACATAAAAAAAACTAAACTGGAACAACCTGCTGTATAACATAAACCTTGAATTGGTCTGTCAGAGCCAGTATTGGTATCAGGTACATTAATAAATCCTGATTACTTTTAAACTTTTGTGCATTTAACGAAAAAGCGAGATGTCGTTTTCCCAGTATACTCACATCATTGAAACATACCTACTCTCACACACCACACAAGCATGTCTACAGAAAGAGACAGACAGAAAGCAAGGGTTGCTGATTGAGACTGATTGAGGCTGATTGAGCATGAACTAGTGTACCGGCAGGAGGCCAGCTGTTTTTTGGGGAAAATGACGGGGATGAGAGGCACTTGGCTTGTCAGCACTTCTGGAAAAACAGCCCATCTTTACACGCACACCAAAGTACTCACGCACACAAGAATAAAGGACTGCGTGTGTGACAAAAGACTTAGCTACTGGGACACCACATAAAAATTTGAGTTCATAGGAAAAGACTCCTTCTTTTTCATCAGCAGTGTGTATTCTGGGTGCAATTAAGAGCTGATGTGACAAAACATTTTTTGGAGCAGCTCCATCTTCTGCCACCTAACACATCCCTGATGAATCTCATTCATTAAAAAAGGTGTGACTTGGCAGAAACATTGAGGAGTGAAATACTGAATGCATTTCAAAGAAAATATAGACGTGGACAACATTTATTGTCATTTTGTATACAGAGCATAAAAATTAAATTTCATTTCAGTTTTCCATTTTCTTAAAGGGCAGCAGTGATCAAATGTAAACATTGTGGGAGAAAAAATTAATATTTTTTGCATAGTTGTCACCTATATGCTATGCCACCTTTAGCAGCAAGTCACACAATTTATATCATTGAGTATTTTAGCAATTCTGCACCTGCTTTAGAGTATAGTTACGTCCTTATAATCGAATTATTATAATAATAATAAAAAAATTTTTTTAAAAACGTCCTCGCAACAGTAACAGTACAGTAAGCTGTGTGCTCTGGAGGCCTGACCACGTCAGGTTTAAAGGTTGGAGAAGGCTTTTGGCATTTGCAGTGTTCCGGCATAAAAGCTATTTCTGTTCCATGAGGCATAAATAGTTGTCTTCTTATCTCAGCTACAGATCCTGGCTGCTATTATCAGCGTTGCATAATAACTTGGATCTTACAGAGAAAAAGGCAAGGAGACGGAGAGGAGCAGGATGGGTGTGTAGGATGTGTTGGTGGAGCAGATAATGGTGACACATCACTGAAGGAACATTTTAAATCATTCGCCTTTATGTTGGGAGGAAGATAAATGAGATTGTTTTCTGCTATTGTATCACTCCAGCTTAAAAAAAAGCTAACCAGATGTAGAGAATTATGCTATATCTGTAAGCATAAAGCCAGCTTGGTAACTGTGCGCTTCCGGATGAATGTAGTCAATACGGTTGAAAACGCTGCAAATCTACTGTATGCCAGACCTGTTTGTGGTGCTATGAAGCAATGACAGACACATGCTGCGAAGGGAGTTGGGCATCAGCACAACCAAATATTGTCACAGGGGAACCTAGTTATACTGTAAGAGTGTTTGTTTTTAGAACCACGACATGCTGGCTTTGTGTGGATGACACATGGTTTTGAAAAGCATTTTTGCATTGTCATTTTGTCATTGTGTGGATGGGGCCTTATTCCCAGGAAGTAGAGGCGTTAAATAAAATACAATGCAATAAAAATGTCATATTTGCAGTTATTCTGCTTTTCTGTTGATTGTACCCCCCATCCTTCCATGTAGATTCCTTCCATATTAGCTCTTTAAAAGTTTTTTTTTTTTTGGTCGATCTGTTGCCATCACCCTGGTTCCCTTTTATTCCTGTTAAAGTGATATAATTTCAACATGCGGCTATCTATAGCTGCGTTTCCATAATAAATTTGTTAAAAAATATGTCAATATTATGCTTAATTTGAACATGCAAAGTTTTGCACTTATGGTACTTCCATTAAATACCAAATGTAGTAAAAATTGCATGCAAATACATTTCTTCACGGGATAACTCTGGGAAAAAAAATGGCAGCAACAGATGTAAATGTGAGATATGTTCATATTTCAGCCTGTCACTACCCAATCCGTACCGCTAGCACGATCCGTACCATCAGCTCATTTGCGCTTTAGCAACCAGATCTACATCCGGGTTACCCTCGATTTTATTTTAAAAAAGTACATAAATTATGCGTTTTGCTCCCTAAAAATAGTAAGCATACTAAACTATAGTAAGTAACTGTATTAAGTGTTAAAGGTTAACAATGTTTTTCCTAAGAAAATAAACTCCTTAAAATCCTTTCTTTTTTATTACTCATCTGCACCAGAAATGGGATCCTCTGCTACTTCCGAGAGCTAACTTTTTTGGCTTTGTATTTAAACATAAATCTAGTCCTTTTGGGTTTTTTTTCCCTTCATGGTAACCTTATGGAGAGATGGTGTGTAATCTAAAAAAAGAAACAACTAAAATGCAGATAAACTTGGTTTAATCATAATTTAGCGGACTACTCTGAGCATGTCCGATGATGACGTCAGACAAGCAGTTTAACAGAGAAAATGTGTAAAGCATGAAACTGTCTCAGAAGTCATAATTTTTTTTAGAGCTAAAGTGTAGCATTCTCTATTGATCTAAGGATTAATGGATAGCAATAAGTACTTGAGTACTTATTTAGGATATCTGCTTGGACATGCGCAAATGAGCAAACATTAGTTTTTTCAAAATTGCAGTGTTTCCATTCAGCAAATGTATTTCTTAATTATAATTAGTGCAATTCAAGTGTTAATAGAAATGCATCTTATAAGAAAGAAACGGATCACTGTTGGCACACTGCCTCCTGCCTTGGTTTGCTTTGTAAATATGTATAAGTTAATGTCCTAGTTACGGTGCAATGTAAAAGTAATACAGGTTCAAAAGATAATGAAATAGGTCACTCATAAACTACTGAAATTTTGGAGGGAAAATAATAAAAATGGTAAAAGCCATCAATGAACGTGATCTGACTGGATGAGCCATTTCTTTAGCTTTTAGCCTCAAAGGCAGACTCACCCTCAACAGTTGTGTAAAGATGTGAATTAATATACATTTCTAACCATCTCTTGTGCAGTTTTATTATTTTGCTTGTTAGATTAACACCTCAATTACTGAATTACTTATAAGCCTAATTAGACTTCTGTCAACCAATGTTCATTTGCATCTTTAATTGGTTCATTTCAGAATGTAATTTTTGAGTCATTGCATCACTCTTAAGTTAATAGCAAGTGTCTTAATAAAATGGTCATTATTTTTTTTTCTGAGGGAGAATGGCAGCCCTCAGTTTTGCATACATGGCTGCGTATTTTAGGGGATGTTGGTAGCAACTAGAAAAAACAATCAATGTATATATAGAAGTGAGTCCCTCAAGAAATGGACAGATGTAAAAGCTGAATCTGCCCAGCAATAATCCATATATCATTGATCCAATCATTCCTTTTTCAATAAAAAACAACTTTTCTTCATTTGCTTTTTGCAAACTTTTTCCTTCCTTACTCAAGACTCATCACAATTTTGATGTAAATTACTCCAACCTATATTTAGCTACTTCCCTGAGTAAAGACTTTGCAGGTTTTAACAGAAAATACATGAACATTGACCTTCACAGTCTAAAGGAAGACTTGTTGTTCTGAACTAAACTTTATTGTTTAAATGAAGCTTAATTATTTTTCACATTTTTTCTTTTTCACATATTTATCAATCTCGAAGACTCCTATCAGCTTCACCTGCACCACCTGCGATATCCCTCATTAAGCTCCAGCCAATTAACTCATGGCCACATCTACTCCAAAGCTAATCATCTTGCAAGATCCCCTTCATTTAGCTCCTGGCCCAGCTTCTCACTCCCACATGCAAGCATATTTCAACCCACCTCCATCCCATCTCCTCCAACATTCTCAGTCCCACTCACCCTCTGGCTTGTTCAACCACCAGTGTCCGGGGCTGGGAGGAAAACTAATCCTTTTCTAGGTTACTCATCAAAGCGTATGTTGATTCAGAACATTGAAGTCTTCTGCCGAGGCCTGAGCACCAAAGAACTTATTTTGTTTATGTTTTAATCTGCTTCTGTCACCTTGAACCACAGTCTACCTCTGCAGATGGCCACTCACACTGCGCCTTGTTCTGCTGGAGGTTTCTTCCTGTTAAGAGAGTTTTTCTCTCCACTGTCGCTACAAGCATGCTCAGTGCGACGGATTGCAGAGTCAGTAAGTCGATGCAATCAGCTGGTTTTCCTTAGACATAGTTTGAGAAATATGATTCTGTTACCTGTATAAATAAATTCAATATTTTTTAACTTTCTGCATGATTCTCTCCAGGTAAATGTTATTTACTGAATTCATACGTTTGCAGATCAATTGAATATACAACAACCAGCTGGTGATCAGTGGAAGTGCTTTAGATTTACAAAGACATACATTGCCTACTCTTGATATAGGTTAAAAGATTTTTACCCTGGTTGCTTTGCAAATTAATGTTTCTTCTACCTATCGAATACTCATTCAAATATTTTTTTTTTATGTTATCCTAATTTTTGTGCATGACAATGCACATTAATAAACTTCAGTAAATATGCCAGCTTAACCAAATAATTTTTAGTGGCAGTTTTCAAGACAGATGACATTAACAAATCAGTAGTGAGAAGATAGCAGGTACATTTACAGAGCTTTTGTAAATAAACCTTTTGTAGAAAATATTGTTGTATCTTATAGTTGATAAAATGTGATGCATAATTTCAGTTTGGAGCTTAAACCCAAGTCAGTCAAAGCCAAGTAGTTGTTAATCTTGTTGTCATGATGATTTTGTTTTCACTTTCATTGTGTTCTGACTGTATCTGGGATTGTTCTTTAGAGTAAGGTTTTGATATATACTTTTGTTTTGTTTTCATATATTGTTTAAAAGTCTTTAAAATTGAGCTAGTTTCCAGCTGTATCTAATTTTTTCCTCCGCACATTTAGTTTATCTCACTTTTATATTAGGCTCTTTCTCTTTTTGATTGGTTAAACTTTTTGAGTTTTAGTTCAGCCTGTTCCGTCTTATCTAAATCAATTAGTTTTCCTCAGTCCAACTGCTTCACTCTCTCCCACGCCTGTTCTGAACCCTTCTGATTAAGCTTGCCTGGTTTTAATATAACAACCCAACCTTTTGGTTTCCTACTGGTCAGTGCTGGATTCTTCCATTAAAACACTTCGTACTACCTGCCTTTTTTTTTATAAATCTGTCATATTTCTATATGTATGTTTTTCTATATATCTTTTCCATATATGCTCTCAAACATGATTTTTTTCTGTGTTATTGTGGTTTGTGCCTCACCAAATCCAGTGTTTGTAGCCAAATCAAATGGCTAATTTTGTCTTAAAACTGATCAGCTTTTTTAAAGTTTATGTTAATAGATAATGTTGAGATATGTTTATGGTGTTGTAGGTAATAATTGCTATTATATATATAAATTACTTTTTAATATCAAGACATGATTTGTTTTTAATAATGCCTTTTCTTTTCCTTTTTATGGCGAGCATGTGAAGAATGAAAAATAGTGTAGATCTTTGCTTATATTTATTAGATTTAGATCTTTTTAATTTATTCTAAAAAGAGGATCATTGTCCCTTTATTTAAACTGCTAACTATGAACATGTTTTGGAACATTTAACGCCCCACTCTTCACTTGACTATTTCCGTCATGCTAGTCCTGAGAATTAAATCAATTGCATGAATAAATAATTTTTTGAAGGGGGATTTTAAGAAGTTATTTACTGTAATAAGTTATCTTAGAAGAAAGATGTCATATTTGTCTACTTTATCATTGGGTGAAAACTATCTGCCATATTTTTTTTTATTTGCATTGAATTCAGCTTTGAAATTTAACAACATGGAAAACACATTGAAAGTGTAGCCAAAACTGCAACAGGAACAAGAAAGGTGCAATCTCGATCCTTTTAAATGTCTTCTGAAGCCACCATCCGGTTATGTTTAGCAAAATAACTATTCTTAATTCTTCTCACTCTTTAAAACTCTCAAGGTAAAAAAAAACCCAAAATGAAATGGTTAGTAAAAGCAAGATTACAGTCTAGTTGTAGAACGGGTAATGAGCTGGCGTACACTAGTAGATCCTTTAATGACTAAAATAGGATTTTTTCTTAGAAATGTGAATTGAATTAGAATTGTGTATTTCTAGGCTCTTCATGTTTGGGAAAAATGCATCCATATTTAATTTTGCTATTTGAACAACACAAAAACTACACCACAGTACATTTAAGATTTTAATATACAGTTTTCAAGATAAAGTTCTTTGATAAACAAAGGAACAATTTTTGGCTATATAAAAAGCTATTTAGAAACAAGTGACTAGACTTGGAGACTACAGTGGTTGTGTGCTTATGTTTTTTAGGTATCAAACACAGACACATTTAGCTCAGAGTGAAGAGGGTACTCACAAGATTCAGAGAAAACATCTCACTGATTAACAAGGTTCACTTCATCAATAATTTCAACCACATTACTACACACTGAGCCATTTATGAGATATACTTCCAGAAATAAGCAAAATAATAACAATCAGGTTCAGAAGCCAGTTTAATTTTGATCCCATCCGTAAGCACTAATCGAATTATGAACAAGTTTAAACAAAAAAGCAACAAAGAAGGCTGCATTAACGTCACGCAGGAAGTTCAAGTCCAAAATAGTGCATTTTGTCTCACTTTGATAATAACAAATGATTGATTTATACACCAGGCTTCAGTAGTTGCACTTTTAGTGATTGTAACAAAGAGATGCTGCACATATTACAGAGCGTTGTGTTGCAGGGCTGCTCATACCTGCCCACTTAGGAAATTAACTTGATGGAGTGCAGCCAGTGCCAACCCGAGGGTACATCCATGTAAGAGGCTATAAGTTTATTATAGGAATTTATATGGACCAGACGCTGGCAGAAGATTCATTTAATAATTTATTTTATAGGATTAATCGTCATCTTAAACTGATGGGGCTAAAATTAAAGTGGCTTCTGATCTGAGACCCCCAGAGAAAGAGTGCTACAACCACAAAAGACAGAGGAAAGGTGTTTGGCAGTGCAGAATCATATGCAAAAAGGTCTTTGAAATATACAGTATACTGATGAATATCAAACCTGGGTCACCACGGAGTTCAAGAACATCAAAATGTGTATGTTGGACACTGTAACGAGTTTGTTCATAGCATTTCCTGAAATGCAACACATGCCACGTTTTTACAATATAGCCTTAAAAATGTCCTTTTTTGGGTTCTAACAAACTAGTGATCATACCCTCATGCTGACCCAGGAATGATTAGTTTTATATCAGAAAAAAGACTTGCAGTACAAGACACTTGTTAAATGCCCTGTGAAAAACTCTTCATTAGTTTCTCTTAAAGCTCAAATAATAAAGAACATGAATCTTAGTTTAGTGAATAAAAATTTAAGCTTCTCTTGTGTGTTTCTCTAATTGTCTGATCCAATGTGTACGTCAAACAAGTGTCGCAAGCAGAATATGCTGTGTTGAGCTCACCATTAAAATAAACAAACTATGGTTTTCATTTTTGTCTATGATTTCAGGTGATTTCTCACTGGCCAACCATGTGTGTTCTGCTCATTTTGCTGCATGTCTGGACTAATTTAAAAAAAATGGGGCTTAGCTAGCAGTAAATAATTGGCAGTATCCTTAGCTACCCAAACAGAGAAACCATGACTCGACTGAAATAGTGGAGTTATAGGCATGATCAATTGGATATTCAGAATTTGATTTGACTTATTAAATTGCAATGTAAAGAACCTAGATTATCCATCTTTAGAAATCACATTTCTTAACTTGAATATCCTTATTTTCCTACTGGAATTTCTGTAGCAAAAATTTTATATCGCATCTACTCCATGTGTTCAGTGTCCTTGGACAGAGACAAAGGAAGCTATAGATTAACTTTGGAGGGAATCTTGGAACTTAACTTGAAAAAATATATGCAGCTTGCTTACTTGTGGTTTTAAGTCGAACATGCTGAATTGTTGTTCACAGCGCATTTATCATAAGAGCACCAAAGAAATTGTACAGCATATATACAACCCCCAAAGTGTAAGGCATAACACAATACAAGAGTACACGGCAGAGTCCCAAGTCAATCACTTTCATTTGTATGCTATAACGAACTACTCCGTGTTCAACACACTTCATTGCATTTTAGATCAACACCATTTGGCATGATTAAAATCATATTAAATGTCTGTTTAAAAATCATTTAAATCCCTTTAAGCTTCATGTCTGTCTGTCTTTGCATCCTGAGACCAGCTCCAGTTTCCTCTGGGTCGACCAGATATTTTTGTAAAACTCTGTCTTATCTGTGTATATCCAAATTCTTGAATACAGATATATGGTCTCTTTCTAAAAACGAGAAAAACCCACTGAGGTGGCCTGTACTGTTTTAATTATTGTAAGCCTTTTTCCCTTATGTGCACCATAATATTTAAGGAACTGTACAATTGTACTGATTCAGTCTGTAAACAGTTGTGTACTTGTATTGGCAGTGTAGGCCTTTTTATTAGGATGCTGTATTTGAGTTTTTGTACAAAATGCACACAAGTTATCCTTTTTCTATAAATGCTGACACAACTTTAAGGTGATTAGGATTCATTATTTCGCCCCTAGGCTGAATGTTTCAGGGTTTCTTTGTATAGATATGTTACTGATTGTTTTTGCAAGCTGACACATTTTCAGAAACAGAAACTTTTTTTTTTAAAAAAGAAATTTTTTTAAACTTTTGACTCGTCATTCTTAACCCCTTTCAATTGTATAGCTGGTAAAAACTTGCAGATATCTGCTTTTTGCACACTGAACTTTACCAGATTATAACTGAGCTTTAAGATGGAAAAGAAAATAAACATCAAGAAACAAATCTGAGTAAAATTACTGAAAGCATTTTTAGGAAGGTCATGGTTTAGATGAGTGCAAAATGCATGATGGTCCAGAATGGGGATGATCTCTGCTAGAAAGATGCTGTGAATAGTGCCATTGTTTGTTGAAAGATCCAGCAATCATGGCCCAAACAAGGAGCTCAGACAAGATGGATGCACATGCAGCATCTCACACAAGCTTAATGTCACTGCTCAATCTGAAACTCCCCAGATAATCATTAAGCCTACTCAAATGAGGAGTGTAGAAGGCATCTTCAATAGAATTTCCTCTCAGTTACCATTTATATTAGTGCTGCATTCAGTGTCAATAACAGCCTTCATCTGGGTTGAGCCACTGCCTGCTGGATACTTTGGCTTACTAATGGTTAAGCTGTTTTGGTAATATAGCTGGACTCATAGGTCCTTAGCACCTTAGGACAATTTAAGAATTTAAAATGACTCTCTGTGTCCAACCTCAGAAGGTGATGAAGCAAGATGCTTTGTTTGTACACTGAAATAACCCTGTTATATTCAAACAAAGCCCTTTTGCCTTTACTTTTATGGAGCCATGTTATATCATTGTAAATGGATGTCTGAGAATGATACTTAAGCCAGATTTATGTGCAGATTTGACCTCTTAAAGTAATGTCCTTAATGACTAAATGCAGGTTTCAATTAATCAATACTCTTATTTTGTTCTCATGAACTTGTTTGGTCTTGGATTTAAAACTTCTACTTGCTCAAACTTTACTAAATGTCATTTCTTATACCTTTTCCCATTCTTAAGATCAAGAGTTAATGGTGTTCCACATATGCATTTTCACAAAGGGAGAGGCGAGAGAGAACATAAAACACAATAAAGGTAAATTATGAAAAAACAATTAAAAAGATCTGTTGGAAAATGTCTTTGTAACCTTCTGTTCCAAAAAAAGAGAAATGCTGTTAAGAATTTTTACATTTTTTCCAGGGGTTACAGTAAATTTGTGGTCTTAAAGGGTTTTTAAACAAATGTTTGACAAACTGTGAATCAGAAAGGCTAGGAGTAGCTCCTTACGCTTGGTCTGGGGAGCCAAAGTCTTCTCCTCAAGAGCTACCATCCTACAACTGTTCATCCCTTCTCTAATAGACCAGAATCAAATGAGTGGTTCGTCACCATGCAGGGCTCAATAACATGCTGAGGGGTTTTAGCTTTAGCTTCTGCTGTGTTGGTGAGGAGAGGCATCTACAAGTTGGAGGATGATGGCTCTCAAGAACTGGACATGAGCAAATTTGCTCTAAGGCCTATATGCCCCACAGGCGGGAACTCTTGTTTAGAGGATTTTTTCAGGGGGTCGTAGAAGTTTTTGGATGCTGAAAATGTGTCATTTTGTTTAAATGGCGCCCATAATAGAGTTTGAAAAATTGTTTGTTTTTGTTAGCTGTTCTTGGAGAATTGGGGTTAGAGTTTCGGGTTAAAAATTGCATGGCCATTGGCTCAAGATGAATTTTATTTTTGGTGTCCAACCTCATTTCAACACTCATTTACAAAACGTGATGAGACTAGATAAGGCAAATCTCTCTTAGCCAACCAAAGCAACGCAAGCCACAAACAGGCCAGTAAAATTGCCCTCCCTGATCTGAGCTGTCAGCTTAGCAGTTGGAGCCAGCAGGGGTGTAGTTACTCAGTTCCCTGCGGATAGTGCTGAACGGCGACAGCTCCAGTTCAGTGGTGCACTCGTGCTCGTTATCATCACTGCCAGTGGCCGAGGAGGGTACGTGGTTACAGCAGCAGCAACAGCAGCAGTCCAGGAACGCCCGGCCTAATGGACGACACAGCAGAAGAAGTAGCGCCGGTGTCACAGCGGCCCGACAAAACAGCAGCAACTGAGAGAGAAGATGCAGGATGGACATGGTGTGCTCAGGAACACCTGCCGCCATGTATGCAGACACTATGTTGCATATGTTCTCAGGCACCACACAAGCGCCATATACGATTGCCAGAGCCACAACAGTGCAGTTCATCTGGCTCTCCAGCCTGATCTGCTTCTTATTACTGCGAACGCTGGCCTGCTCAGCGTGCCGGATCTTGCGTGCCGTGACAAGTGAGCAACCGATGGTGAAGAGGGTCGGGAGGCAAAAGTAGCAACCAAAACACCACCACAGCCGAGCACCCTCATAGGTCAGGCCAAGCACATAGAGCATATCAGGAAGAGATGTGGATATCCTGATAATGCAGCGCTCAACTGGGGGCTCATCCGGGAGTCCTGTGTCCTCCACCACAAGCTGTCGAATCAGGAGCTCTGGGAGGGCCAAGAGGAGGGCGCCGATCCAGATGACTGCCAGCTTGGCCGTTGTAGACGTGCAGTTCTCGATCATCTCGTAATACATCTGGACATTGGTGGCCGCACGAAAGCGGTCGATGCAGAGTGCACACAGGGTGAAGGTAGTAACGCCCAACGAGGCAACCTGAACAGAACAAAAATAAGGTTCAGCTTGAGAAACTGTTGTTATTGTTAGAATTATGTAGGAAAAACATGCAATTCCAGAGAAATGTTTTTTGCTGTTGTTGTAAATCCACAATTAGAAACAAGTTCAAGTGGTGTTCCTATTTTAGCAAAACCCTTATCATAATACAAATCATTTATTTCCTGATAGAAATGTCTCCCATAAAATACTCCTTTACCATTTAGCAGCAGCACATAAACTAATGACATTAAGCCTAAAGAAGCATCAGATGCTGCAGCATTTAGAAGCAACAGACCTCGAGAAATGCAGGTCTGGGCACTGCTCTATTTTAAACATTATAGTTGTTTTAAGCTAAAGGGAGAAAATGAAATAGAGCATATGATCAAGTCTTGATGGTTAAAACAATTGGATTGATTGTGAGAGATTATTGAAATGATAGCCAGATATTTTACTGATTAACTAGACAATAAAGCATGCCCTTAGCTGACAGAGCAATTGACTTATAGAAGTAATTATACAAAAACTAATAAAAAGATATACACAATTTTGAATTTGAAATTAAAAAAACATTTTTTTCTGTCAATATGCTTCATAGAGAACTCCTCAAGTGGAAAAGTTTTCATTTCAACTGGTTTAAATTCTGTAAAAAGCTCAATCAAAACAATTGACAGATTAATCGATTTGCAAAATAATCATTATAGCAACCCTAATCATAACCACAAACCTTTTGAGAAGGCAACTTATTTTCAGTTTAAGTGAATTTCTATTTATGCTAAGAAACAAAACATTATCTTTCAGCCAAAAAACTCAGACGAAGCATCCTTTATTCACTGGCTCTCACGTCTTTTTATTTTCCTCCGCTTACTATCTCCTAAACCTCTTTTCCTTTTTACAGAACCCTCCTTCCATCCTGCTCTTCATATCACATTTAATTACGGCAGCCAGATTCCCAGATGGCCCCAGTGAGCCAAGGCTTTGGTGATGTAAACACATCCATCCTGGACAGATATAGATGTACATGCTCTGCACGATGTTCAGTGTAAGTAGGCCTCCCTCACACATCATGAGACACACACACTGACACGGAGGTCCTAACCAGGCTAATGAAGGGTAACCATATGGAACTCTGAGGAGTAAGTGGGGGGGGACTCATGGGCTACAGAGTCATCAACCAGATCTGTAATCAACGTGGCTCCTTAACCAGAGACTGTAGTTACCTGTCAGCCCATCCTCAGGCTCTTAAATAAGAAATATTAATGGATGAACTAGGGAGGAACTAAAATCCCCTTCAGAAAAAACATTTTGTTTTAAATCTCAGTTCATTTTTTTTGGCTACGTCTTTGAGAAGCAATTTTTTTTTTAAGTTTATCAAACACCTGTAATTGGCATCAAGGTATATATTGCTTCATCAAACCCCTGAAGAAGAATGGGATTGGATTTTCTAACTTCAGTTCTTATCTGTTTGCTTCCCCTTTTTCTTGTGGGCCATAATGGAGACGATGACCTAAACACTGGGTATCAGATTGGGTGTCCAGGGATATTTAATAGGGAAGTTAATTTCCTATATTGGCTTGTATGTTTTGTTTTTTCCAACAACTCCTTTATTGATAAAGGTTGATCCCTTTAGATGAAGTGTCTTATTTGTAAAAGAGACATATTCAAACACAGAATGCTACTTGATACTGGACAACTGGTAAATGGTTGGAGCTATTTGCTTTCTACAGTAGATGTCACGAATTTCAATTTCTCAAAAGCCATTTTAGACCCCGCTAAGATATAAATGAGGCACCAGTCAGGCTTTGCTGTTGTAGCTCACATTTATTCAGCTTAAGTAGCTCCCAAATATGAAGCCCAATAATCTTGGTACCTGTCTAGCATTGACAAACCCAAATTTTGCCCTCTCTGAAATAACCATTTAAGTCGAGTTTGAAACTGATGTCCATAGATTAAAGGCTTCTAATTTATATAATGCTAGAAATCAGAGCTTGAAAAAGTATTTGCATTTTTTTCTCTGGACTAAAAGTGCAGATGCCAATGTAAAAACGGACTTTGGTAAGATAAAAAGTACTGGTTGAACTTAAAAAAGAGTCTATATTACACTAAAATCTAAAAATAAAAATGATGCAAAAATAACTTGAATACTAAACCCTTGTAAAAGCATTTATACACATAAAATAGGTTAAGCTTCTTCTTTTGCTCCCTGTGTTGGAAGAAGAAAAAAACAATACTGGATTATCTAGTTTTGGTCTTAATTCCAGACAGAATAATTTACTGAGGGCAAAATACATTCCAGAGCTCTGGTATTCACATTAGTAAAGTTACAAATAGTATTGACATTGGAATGCAATTTGAAAAATAAAAATATAGATACGCAAACTGATAAAGGGGGGCAGATGGGGAATATCTTGTCTCAGAATCTGACCGTTTAAACGCAATGTTTTCCAGAACTCACTCGTCATCCGTGTTGCAATCAATGTTTTTTCTGTAGAAAAAACAAAACAATAAAAAACTGGGCTCCAACTGAAGAAATTCTCTTCAAACTCTTGATTTCTCTTGTTTTGTTGCAGCTGTCATGTCATTATGCATAAAATTAACAAGACTGTTTGGAGAAAATGAAGAGTACAAAGGAAAGATTCTTGTGCTTAAACGTAGCGAGTAAGTAAAAAGTCCTTAGAAAATTAAACACTAAAGCAAGAATGACAAAAAAAAGCCCTTTAAGCACACTAGGCATTTATACTTGCTTGACAAATCTAGTTAAAAGGATCTTTTCATCCCTTGAAAAGGGCTTAGGTTTGACATATTGGCCTCATTTCATGCATGGCCGTATTCCACTTAAAGCAACCTATCCTGCCAGGTAATCTGTTTTGAGTTATTTTTCTTTTAAGCCTAAGGTCCTTGATTGAATGACACTGTAATACCCAAGATGCACTCATATTAGTGGTGAAGTCCTCTACAGACTACAATACTTTTGCATTTCTTTACCTTCTTTCAAACTTAAAGTTAAAAAAAAATTATTAAAGCAAAAATAAATAAATGGTGCAAATCTGTGTACCTCCAATAGTGGAAGTTACACTGTTACATATATAGCACAATTTGTACATTATTTCCTGTTTACTTTGACAATATAGAAAAAGTCTAATGATGGAAATGATAATTTTAAAATCTGAGCAAATTAAAGAACTTCACATGTTGGTCTGCTTTATACGGTACATTTTAGTACTTCCAAGGTTGCTAGTCATATTGGCTCTTTGACATTTCCTCCGTCTGCTTTTTTATTATTTTCTTACCAACTTTTATTTGGTCTGGTACCACAGATCGTCTCCTGTGTGGAGACAATCTGTCTTCTCGCATGTCAATGTGTGCCTACCCTAGAACAACTTGTTTTAGTCAATTTTTGAAGGTACTTTTCCACAATCTATTGTTTGCTGTAAAGAAATCTGGAAATGACCAATAACTAGTAACACAATGATAATAAAAAATTGGTTCGGTTTTTAAAATTCCTTACATTTCTATACATGATAACAACAACAACGATTAATGGAAATGAGGTACAGCGCTAAGTTATGACAAATTTTAAATTGGTAAAATACTCAACTATGATGGGGTTCAAATGTGATCTGACCTATGTATTCATCCCACCTTATATTCCTGGGTCAGCTTGTTGTTACTGTACGGCTGTGTATGGGAGGGTGATGCATGTAGATGCATTTTCGGTATCTCTGTAACAACTGATTATGGTTTAAATGCTATAGCTAACCTGTTTAATGTTACTAATCATGACATCCCTGTATCACACTAATCTAATGACTACTTCCAGCTAGTGAGTGCATTTAGTATTGATAAGCAATATATTCTCTAAAATCATGTCTTTGAAATGCTGGTAGGCAGATATCTCTGTATGCCCCGCTTCTGAGCCTTGAACAACAGTCCAGTTTACATGCGAAAGTGCTGGCAGACGCTGAATTTTTCATGACTAAAAACAGGTCTGGAATGGATTTAAAGGCTTCCATGGAGGGAGGGGGCACCCCGCTTTGATCAAGGGTGTTAGACTGGAAAGCAAGGGCAGGATGAACAAGTACAGCTTTCTACTGGAGAGGAGATGAGGAGCTATAATATTCTGAGTGATATTCCTGAGTGATATTGCAAACCTGTATGTTATGGAGGGATATTTATATATATATATATATATATATATATACAATTTAAAGACAGAGAAAAATAAAGGGCAGGAAAAGGACAGGAATAATTTCAAACAACAGTGTTGTAAAGTAATCACAGGCAATTATCAAAGTCATTAATTTCAGAATGGCTTAAATAGAACTTTAAAATACTCTTTACTGATACAATTTATGCCTTTTCCAAATCTGTTGGATACACTTTCCTTTATTTGGTCAATTTTCCTTTGAAGATTTTTTTTAACTGTTAAACTTTAATTTTCTTTATCTCCCTTTTTAGTAATCAAAATAAATAAAAACTCATTAATTCATCCATTGGCCTTCTGGAGTCTTAAAGAAATAAAGCAGCACTTGAGATCGAAGGATTTTTTTTTTTTTTTCAATGCTCTTGCACAGCAGGTAAGATATTTTACCCTGGCACTACTAATAAAAATGGCCCATTAGCTCCTCGAATCAAGGCTGTGAAAGCTGGTGGTACAAAAGCTCTTTCTTTTTTTTAATGGGGTCTTAACAAAGATTGGTTGCGTGAGTGTTGACCACAGCATGACTCCAGCTGCTGTCAGAGGCAATAGGTGCCATCAGGTGACGTATGGGCCGGTTTCAGAAACACAGCTACAGTGACGGTCTTTAATGGAGTGAGCTGAGAAGGACACCTGTTACACTTTTTTGAAGTCTGACTCAGTGACTGCTCCAGGAGGCTATACCTTCTGCCATAAGACCCACACCTTTGATGCCAGCCATCTAAATTGGTTGTAAAAAAATAAAACATTTTAAGGCTTCTGGAAAATGGTAAAATATTGATCTTGCACTTCGCTCTACCAGCTGGCTAATTTAGTTGACTAATTTGGGATGATTTCAACATAATGGATTTCCCTTTTCAATGAAAACCCAACAGAGTGGAGAAAATGTCAGACTGACAATTCTGTCTTGTCTAATGGCTTTATGACACTAGGTGGAAAAAAAACATATATCAGGCTTATAAAGAATAGTGAGCTGAACGTATGGCTAACAATCCAATAACCTTAGCTATCAAACAAGAATGGACAGGCCAGTTTGAGATGTTCACAAACACAGGAGCTTAATAAACACTAAAACCATGATCACCAACCCTTGAATATTCAAGCAAAACCAGGAGGAAACGCAGTGAGAGCCAATCCTGTCTGAGATGAAGAGGGAACTGAAACTACAATTTGCATTTAGAAGTTCACCAAGACTGAACATTAGGAGATTGGAAAATCATTTGACTGGCCTAGAGACCATTCAAATTATCAGAATTTGGTCAAAAGAAAATGAAAGTGGGAGTCCATCTTGGTGTTTTTTAAACAGCGTTGACAATAAGTCACAAAGATCCCATCATATTAAAATAGTTTAACATTAAAATTCACTAAACACTAACGACAGTGACAGAAACCTGATATATTCCAAGAGAGGACCTCTACTGATGAATATTTCTAACACCAGGCTGCAGCTGGGTCTTGGCAGTGATGCTGCCTATTGAACCTTTGAAATAGCCATGCTACTGTATACTGACAATGCTCGGCAACTCGCCTACAGATTAGTAGTTTAAATGAAAAATGTTTTGCGTCCATATTTTCTGTTAAATCTTGGTATATGGCCAATGGCTATTCCAACATGTAATTCTACTAGATCATACTACCCTCCTAGATGGACTAGTGGATGCATACAAGTATTGAAAGTCAGAAGATTTTGTTGAAATAACCTTTGAGACATAGTTTTGTGTCGTAAACACTGTAAGGAGATGCCACCACTCACAAGTCATCTCTTTTCTGTAACTTGCTCTGCATTTATCCTAGAGAACTGGGACGAACAAATGCACAGTAAATAAGTATAATATTACTTTTGTCAAATACTCATACAAAGAGGAATAGACCCTGACACATTCGTACCATAAGTGCTCCATTCATTAAATTAAAAGGAACAATGCCACATTTAATGCTTTTGCCTCAGTACTGTCTGGTGCTATTTATATATATTTTTTTCCTAAAGCAATACATTTGCCTGTTATTTCCTAACATGTGGAAGATTTCCTCTAGGCATCATAGGAAAGAAAAAAAAATCTCAGCACACAGTAGCTACTGCAGGCCTCCCATTCCGAACCATTGATTCCTGCCTGCCAGTGCCAATGCAGCAGCACAAAACCTCTCATAGCAGATTTTTTAATTCCATAAAGGCCTACCATATGCTGATGTTTCTGTGTTGACTTATGACTCCATTATTGCAATGATCTAATGAATATTTCAAGCTTGCATGGATCATTATAAGTTTGGTTGATAGCACCCAACAGAAGACCCAAACTATACTGCAAGCTGATGTGTAATCTTGTTACAACACATAAAAATATAGTATCATCTCATCCATAGACGAAGAGCAAACTGAATGAACCGCCATAAATTATATATGCAGAACCGCTAATTACATCATAAAAAATTAACAAGATTAACAATCAGTTATGTTCTTAGACTGGATGAAAATGAATAGAGCATGAGAGCTTTGTATAAAATGAGTCGTATCTTTCTGAGTACATATATTTAGTATGTGGGTGGTCAAATGCTCTCTGATTAGCTTCAAGTGAGTGGATCTGTGTGTTTTCTCCCCTGAGGCTTGTTTCTAATTACAGATAGCTGATGCAAAAGAGCAGAGCAGGGGGAAAGCCTCAGGCAGCGATCAGTAGAGGCAAGGCCATCCCATCCATCTGGAGGATCAGCACACCCTGACTTTAAGCTTTTGTCTTGCATTGTGTGTTTGAGTGACTGGGGAAGAATACAAGATATGGGGATAAACTGCGATCAAGCTAATGAAGAAAATTACCTATTAGGTTCTAGTGAAACATTTGATTCATGATACTATTCTTTAAACAGGCATAATATTTAGAACAACAGCCTGTGAGCATTTTGGGTAAAACTTAGTGGCTTAATAAACAAATACATTACACAGAAAAAACACAGAAAAAGGTTTGATTGTAATTTAGTAGCACATGTGTCAAGGTGATGTATATCCTGCCCTTAATTGACAATTTCAACCCTGTATACTGTATGAGTCTCCTTCTGCCCCGATCAGTGGTTATATGAAACCCATTTCTCTCTCTCTTCACCTTCTCAATCAATGGTTGCCTTGTTTTTCAAGTCTTTTTTTTTTATGTTAAAGACTCCGGGACATGTTGGAAGACCCTGCAAGCTGCTCAAACTAAAGGGTGAAACTCAGCACACAGATTTTTGGAAAATGGCCAAATATAACGGTGCACCAATAAGGCAGTGATGTGATTACTACTACGGACTTATTGGGAACTATAATGGTAGAGAGGTTGCAAACCCTTTCCACAGTTTTTATTAAAAAAAACAACCTTAAAATCATTTGGTATTTTCACTTTCGGCTTATAATCGTACCCAACTGAACAACTGGAATATAAAAGTTAACAATACTACTTCCTCCATATTGTGTAACCTTACTGAAATTGCTACTGGTGATCTACACTTGCTGCCAGAACCAAAACCCTCCACAAAAAAGTCATTTACGGTATTGATGTGAGATAGGATGTAGACAAAAATAGACTTATGGTTGTTGAGTAATAGTCTGCTTAAATGGCATTTCTTCATGTTTTAGAGTTACCACTGTTCAATAGAGGGTGCTGCTGTTCATTCTTAAATTTAGAAGCACTGATATTTGTAAGATAAGTAATGCTAAAACAGAAATATGAATTAATCGAGATTCTGGTCCTGGGTTATTAACGGTGTTTTGGTGTGAAGGATGCGTAATGCACTTTATGCCATTCTGTTTGTAAATACTAACAGTCGATGAACTGCTTCTCACCTAAATAGCACCCATTTACTAAAGTTTTTTGATGCAGCGGCATCAAATGTTCTGCTGTGCTTGGAAGGCCAAGCAATTTATCAGAGCAACATACCCTGTCTTTTTAGAATATCATTACATCTCTGTTCAATTGAAATAGTTTTTCACAGTTTTTAGCATTTAATGCAACAAATTAAAAATATAATGACATAATTTATTTTTTTTTAACTCAGCATATTGTAGGAAAAACAAACTTCAAGTTAAGTAAAGATCCTATTGATGCAAATGAAAATGATTTTTTTAAGAAGGCTACTAATCAATTAAATTTTAATCTGTGTGTAAGATCAAATATAGAATAATTCATTAATCAGTTATTTTTGCATCACTACTTTGAAGCATTATTTTCACAGGTTTTCATTCTAACATTCATTGCAATGAAACTGTTAGTGTATTTTTTCTTAGAAATTTTCTTTTCCAAATCTCTCCACCCCCTCCTCAGATGACAACAGCAGCCTCTTAAATATCTTTTGAGTAGTTCTGCAAATGACATCTGCCTCAGACAAATGGAGCTTCTTTGTTCCATCAATTCAGCTCCACCTTTTCCAACTGGTGTGTCTAGAGCAGCTGGGAGTGAGGGGGTTATAACTGAGAGGGGTAGAGTGCAAAACAAAAAGCATGCTTTGTCTTTTTCATATGTGTATCCTACAAGACTGAATGCTCAGTTAAAAAACACGGTCTAATATGTAAAGCTCAAGATGCTGTTTGGTTAATTAGACCAAACTAAAACATCATGGCCTCAGCTTCTAAAATACTACTACGAGAGATCAAAAGGAGATCACCATTGAAGAAATCGTCAATTTGTTCCACATTTTGACAGTTGTCTTTTATCAGCTGTTTTCCTCCAGATGCCAAGGCGTGTTTTTGTTCATCTGAAATTAAAACTTCCAAAGCCGATTTCAAGGTGATATTTATGTTCCAAAAGTTAATGGAACCCCTATAAACTCAAGGAGATCTATTAGGCCTCAGCTACGTAACTCCAGATTATTAGTGTTTACTACATTTTATCCAAACTAGACTAGGGGATTCCCAGTAAAACAAGCAGATATACATATGAGAGCTGCAGCTAACAATTATTTTGCAAAACGTTTAATCTGTCGATTATTTTTTATTAATTAATCAATTAATAATAATTGCATAGCCTATTATGCAAATTTTTTACTAAAATTTTACTAAATTAAACTAGGTGAAACTTAAATGTTTCTACTTTAGTTCTGGATTGAACTTATTGACAGACGACAATGTTTTTTTAATCTTAAATGCAAAATGTTTACAGATTTTTTTTAGAATTTTGATATAATTACTGCTCTAAGTGGGTTGTTCTGTCAGCCATGGGCGTAGGTTTGCATAGGGACCATAGGGACATGTCCCTACCAAAGTTTTGAACCGACCTAATTGTCCCTACCAATAATTGGATGTGAGCAACATGTTTATAATTTCCAGCAGTAGTTGTTGCAGCAGTGGCTTCTTTTCCTCTCGCAGCTCCTCTGTCTGGTCTCTCCTGTCCCTTTCACCTAGCAGCGCATTGAACTGTGCTGCGC
>NW_015150667.1:599593-649303 GCF_000732505.1 Cyprinodon variegatus
AAAATCCTCAGCTTAGCTTGCAGGACTAAGTTCAAAATACTCAATGAGTTTAACTTGCGCTTTCAATGACCTTTTCCATTTCGTTTTTTAACTCTTGTACTAATGCTTTTTCATATATATCTGTATAAACAAGCAAGATGCATGTAATAAACGGGGAAGAAGGCATGTCGAAAAGAGGCCTCTTGTTGTTAAAAATGATTCACATTCATCCAGTCGACCATAAACAACCATGTTGTCTCTAAATGTCACCAAAAACTCAATTTTTGAGGTAGGTTATGACAAAATATTCACCCCAGTGTGGACTGAAATAAAGCAACATTTACACTAACACTTCAATAAACGACCACTCTAAAAACAAAGTCGAGACGTTTTTTAGATTGGCAAAGTCTTGGACTACAGTGTTCATAAACATTTCTAACCATTCTGACAACATGCAGAACTGTACGAAAAGTAGGGATGTCCCAATACAACTTATTCAATTCCAGTATCAATATTGCAACTTTGAGAATATAGCCGATACTGACCTGGTATGATATTAGAAGGGATCATACCAGCTTTTATTACTCATTTCAGAATGTTAGGAAAGCTTTGATCAAGTAATATTCCTAAAATGGAAAAGAAAAATCAACAACATAAGGTATGAGAACAACTGACCCATGTAAAATTATCCAATGAGTTACAAAAACTTTTAACAGTTGCAGCGTGTTTCTATCAGCATTAAACTATATCACAGATTTTAGACCCTGGCCGATAAAAACCTGATAGTGTTTTGGCTAATATTGAATCGCTATTAATATCTGATGGGGACATTTTAAAGAAAAGCATGGGTAACATAATGGGGTTTTGGTTCTAATTCCCACTAGACTTATTCTCTTAAAATCCATTTAAGGCCTGAATGTGCATTAGAATCTTAAATACTCAGAACTAATTAAACTTCTTAAAAACAAAACTAGAAATCTGTGTCAGCGAGAAAAAAATACCAGATTGATTCTTTTCTTTTTTTTTGAAGAACACAAGAATTTGTGTTTATATCACTCAATGATGGGAGAGTGTGTTATTTCATTTTTTAGACTTATGGACTAACTTTGTGAGATACTGGGGACCCGTCCAGGGTGTCCCCTGCCTTATGCCCATAGCCTGCCAGTGATGCCTCACGTGACCCTTACAGAATGAGTGAGAGAACATGGATGGTTGGAATAACTTTTCACTTCCATGACACAATTTCAGAAATGATATAGTCATTTTATTTACCTAGCCTTTTGCCACAGGTGTTAGGTGAAAAAAAATTCAAGTTATTGCCAATTAGTTTAGGCTCCGTTATCACTTTTTAGCAGAAGAACCAAGCCAGGCTGTCTACAATAACAACTGCAAAGCGTATCAGGGATAATGCAAGATGGCTGTTTTACAGATTTCGATTTTGTCCAGGTTTCCCACAATTTTACAGCTGTGTTTTCTCACACCTTGCAGCAGAAGATTGCTTTCTCTTTGAGGCTAAGAATTCCACACTCCACTGAACGCTGAATAAAACAAGGTTTACCGAAGATGGCACCATGGGGAGCTTCCACCCTTGGCGTATGCTCAACCATTCAAGCAATTTCAAATTCACATAAAGACATATTTATGCCTATGCATACACTTATCTTCTCTCCAAATGTTGATGCCAACATCAGTAACTGTGTTTGGGGTAAGGGGGGTTTGGGGTAATTTCATATGCATTTGGGTTTATTCAAAGAGATTTTGCTGAATGCTCCTAAGGGAGAGTAATACCCTTAGGCCACATTACTTAGTCTGTCGCTACACATGCATGCACACACACCTAAATAAACCATGATGCGACACGGTGTGTGTGTCGCAATGATTACATCTTCACTTTGAGTATTGAGAGGAAAAAAGGGCTCCTTTTTTAACACATCCTGCATGGAATAGGCTATGTAAGCGTTTAATTGAGATTATTGATCTTTGATCAAACAATAAATAATACATATGTAATCCTGAGGTGTTTTTACATTGCTTTCTGTCAAACCCAGCAAAGTCTAAAAAGTGCTTATTAATACATATTAACTCAAGGGCAAATTTGAAGAAGAAAATAAATAATCCCTGCCTACTTATTTTGAGATGTGCAACATCAAAATCTAAATAATAATGCTGCATTGAAATCTCTAAATAATTGCATATGGGATCTATTTCTGTCTGCAAACCTGCTTATGTACCTCCAGATCTCAAACTTAAAAACAGGTGGACAAGAGTCTGATGTTGGAATTTTAAGGACGGATACAAAACTTCCCTCCAAATTTAAAGAGGAAAGAGTGAAAAATGTCTGCAGAATATATTGGCAGAGATTTATAAAGGAAATTAGAGGGAAATGGAAAGTTTGTGCTGCAAGAAGCAAAATCAACCTTTTTGGATAATTTTATGTCAACACAACTAGTAAGTAAAGTTGGTTACAAATGGGAATGAGCAGCCTGTTGTCCAGTCATCCCATCCCAGACTTGGAACATAGTATGTCTGTGTTTTTGATACCCTTTGAAGACAGAGTATAAAAGAAAGCATATCAGCAATGTTGCACTCTGTGTGCACAAATAACTATTTTGCTTTATCAATCAAAATAAATCTCAATGTTTAACAAGAAGAAAATTTGTATATCAAGATATAGCTTTTCTGTTTGTTGCTATTTGCTTAGCTATATAAGCTGCTTTTTTAGTAAACTTTTATATACTGAAAATATTTATCTATGAGAAATACATTAATCCTTGATGTATATAGAAAAAAAATTCTTAAGACTCTATCTTTTATAGGTTTAATAGTTGAAAGAAGCGTATTTGTGCGACAAATAAAGCAGATTTGTGAATAAAGTAGGGTTCCTCTTGCATCTGTCATACGATCAAATTTAAGGCCTCTACAACCAAGCTCCTATGCTGCATTTCCACTCCAGTTTGCCCTGGTTGGAATAGTAAAATCTTGCTGGAGTGATCCAAAAATGTATGAAAATGGATCACAGAAAAAGTGTGCTAGACTGAACACTGACAGGCATAGAGACATTTATAAAAAGGTAGATGAACAGAAATGATAAGAATGTTCAAAGACAACTCTGATTCTGCTATGCTCTCTGAAACGGGAGGCTTAATGGTACTAATGCAAAAGTAACATATTGCGTTAACAAATGGAACATTGCAACAACGGCAAAAAATAAATGTTGTGAAATGCTCTGAAATAAACTCTAGATACCAAGTCAAATGTTCAGTAAAAGACGACTATTCTGACTGATCGCTATTTCCTCTCTTCTCTGAAACCCATGAGGAAAAACCTCCTTACTGTCTGGCCACTGTCAGTCAGAAACCCTATAGTAGCTTTCTGCCAATCAGCATCGAGCAGCCAGCTTCATAACCTGCCCCCGCTCCATAGACCCTCTAAGAGGCTTGGCCTCACTGGAAGTTAAGTATTCATTTTTACACGTGTTATCCAATCAGAGCCTTCTTTCTTTTTGCTCTCCTCAATATACAAAGACTTGAGCCTCAATGGGGATTTCTCATAGAGACTGACAGGCAGCGTCCTGCTGCTCCAAGATCGAATGAGAGATGAAAGTCCAAAATTGCATCCAAAATTTTGGTGTGGTTACTGCTCTAAGTTGATTGCTCAGTCAGCTAAAAGCATGTTTTAGAGTCTCTTTACTTCAGTAAACCATTAATCGATTACTGAAGCAGTTAATTATTTCAATAATGGATTAATCCCGATTAGGTCCAACAATTGTTTCAGCCCTATTAAAAACTATCATGAGATCTAAAGAGGCTGTCTGAGGCATCCAGATAGATGATTTTTGCAGCTTGCAATGTATGTAACAGTCAAAGTCAAAACAGCATTTTTACATTAAAAAAAAAGTCCTGGTCAGGCTGTTCAGTTCCTAATAAATGTTTCACATACACGTTTGCTTTCCAGTTTAAACTTGTTTGATCGTTTGAAATGTTCACAGTTTGGACTGCTCAGTGGAACAGTGTGCAGCACTGCTGCCTTGCAGCAAGAAGGTTCTGGGTTCTATTCCCAGCCTGGTGGGTCTTTCTGCATGGAGTTTGCATGTTCTACCTGAGCATGGATGGGTTCTCTCTGGGTACTACGGCTTCCTCCCACAGTTCCAAAACATGACTGTTAGGTTAATTGGCTTCTCTAACTTCTTTTTGGGTGTGAGTGAATGGTTGTTTGTCCTGTTTGTGTCTGTGTTGCCCTGCAATAGACTGGCGACCTGTGCAGGGTGTACCCCGCCTCTCGCCAGTAGACAGCTGGAGATATACCTGCTTGGGATAAGCGTGATGGAAAACAGATGGATGGATGTTCCTAGTGTTTATATTTGGGCATATGTGTAGTAATATGGATTAGAGTTAAATTCACAGTATATGAACACATCTGAGCATCTTATGCTTGTTTTTCCAATTTTTTTTCTTTTTCCCCCCTAAAAAAAAAGGTTGTGGCCCCTAAAAAGAAAGCATCTTGTTTGGACAAAATTCTTCCTGTGGTTAAATCTACCCCTATATTTCAGAACCTGTAATTTTCAAGCTCATCTCTTCCAATAACACTAATCAGTCCATCGGATGCATTTCTGTAGTTATTAGATAGGGACAGCACATTCAAATGAATGGCTTGCGACTGACGTTGTTCTGCCTCAGAAAATGGGAGTTATCTGCAGACATAGCAAGTGCAAAACTGTTTTGTTGGATAAATTTAAGGTGGTTTTAATAGAATCTTTTAACTTAAACCTGGTGAAATTACATGCAAGGGAAGAATTTAGGCTTTTAATTGGAAAATGAACATAGGCGTCTTTCTTTGCCTTGTATATTGTAATTCAATACCTCCACCCCAGCAATTAACATCATCATTACCTCCACGTAGGGCACCACTTTGCAGGTAAACTCTCCCAACAGCCATGACTTGGTGAGCTCATGGAAAACCACCATAGGGAGGCAGAAGAAGATGAGCACAAAATCCCACACAGCCAGATTGGCCAGGAGGGAGTTGGAGATGCTCTTCATATAGTAGTTCTGGCACACTATGCATAGGATGGCGATGTTACCCGCTATTCCTACCAAGAAAATGACACCGGACACGCATGTGATCGCGTAAGCCCCGAAAGTCTGGCTTGTCACTGGGTAGAAGGGGTTTTTAATCTCGTCCCCAAAATCCGGGGAACCGGGAGGAGTGATCGGAGTGGCGTCCCATGGGTTCTCCTCCCTGAAGGTGAAAACCTCAGCCCTCCTAGTGAAGAGGTCAAATGGGAGGTCAGTGGAGGTGAGCGCCACCGGTTTGGGGACTGGTTCCCACGGTGATGAAACTATTGCGCTTCTGTTATGCTTGTTCCTCCACCTCCTGACCGTCTTAGAGCCTCTCTGGTGCTTGTCCTCCTCCTCCTCCACCCCTCCTCCGTCCTCCCGACCCATTGAAGGAGGCTTAACCGCATTGTAGTGTCCACCTGCCGGCGTCCCCGCGCCACCATTCAACTTTATCCTCTTATTATGGTGGCGCGTCGCGTCCCAGTGGGACTCCACGCCTGGATCATCCACGGGTGTCAGGCTCCTATTGAAGTTGCGTTTACCGTGGCCACTTCGCCTCGTTTCCCCCTTCTTCCACAGCCGAGTGGAGTTGAGGCTCGCACCTGTGGCGTATCCCGGGAAGAGCGCGCGCTCTCTGGCTTTATTTGGATGGCTCTCCTGGGGCGGATTGTGGAAAGTCCTGCCAGAGTAACCGCTGCTGATGCTTTCGTCTTTGCTCCCAACTTGTGCATTATTATTATCCAGGGATAACAAAACGTGTGCATGACCCAAAATGATAACTAACGTCCAAGGCTGCAGAAACTGCATGATCCAGGTATTAATGCACCGATCTCATCTTATTTCATCCCCATCATGAGCTGCATCTGCAACCCCCCGATGCAAAATATCCCAAACACGCAACTGTCTTCTCCGTCAGCTTTCAAACTGTTTGGATTATACAAGCATCCAGAAGAAAGAAAGTAAATGACTGAAAAGGATGCATTTCCAACCAAACGTTCTGCAGTATTTAATTTCCAGCTGTGCTCCTCTCTACTTCAGTGGGCTGGGTCGGCGGCAGCAGCAGCGTCAATGCGGTGCAGTCGGTGTGTAAAGCCCGCTAGACTGTGATGCACCAGAGAGGAGGGAAAGGGGGGCTGTTGTGTTGATGCTCTCCTTCTCCTTCTTCTTTCGCTTTCTGTCCGGGTATAGGACCGCGCGCTGCAGGAAAATGGACTCCCCTGGCGGCTAACCCCGATCTGTCATCTCCCATCCATCATGGAGCATCCAGCAGCCCCGGAGCGCACTACGGCTGTTGCCTCCTCCCCTCCGGTGGAGAAAAGCATGCCACGCCCGGTGTCTAATAAATACGTTCGCCCTCCCAATTTTTTTTTTTCTTTTTACGGTAGTTTCTTTTACGCAGAGTCGTGACATCAATTAGGCTCGATCAAAGATCAAATTTTTTAGGGTACATTAACTTTATAAAATGCATTCTTACCTCTAAACATGTTTGCTATATTGTCATGTCCGAAATGCAAAGTTAATGCATTTGGAATATTATTAAAAAAGGGACAAAAAAATTGGTAAAATCTGCAAAGTGTGGCAGACATTTCCTTTAGCCCTCCCATCTTGTAGCTCCTGCAGTTATAAATAACCTTTCAAAGTTTTTCCTTACTTATGGTTTTACATAGCCATGAAAACTGATCCTTACCTTTAATCCAGCAACATGCTCCCTTCTGTTGGCTGTTGGCTCCTTTCTAAGCTATAGCATCTTCATTTAACACAATGGGAAACAGAAGACCCTCACAACATTTTTTTGCAATGCATTTTATCAAAGGGTATCTCAAAAGAAGCTGAAAACATCACATGCCTTTCTTTTTGGGATTTTTTTGAAAGCTACATATACAGGTTTATTCTTATTTCTCCCCATAATGATTGCAAAGTTGTGCAAGATGACAAAACCTAAACATTTTCAAGAGTTATGAACACTTTTAGTAAGGCCCTATACTTTTAAACTAATTGGTCTTTAAAGGGGTTATAGAATGCAAGACTGAGTTTCCGTTGTCATAGATGAATAACGATAGTTCAGTGGGTGAAATGGACGTACAGAGAAGTTCAAACCCCATCGACATCTCCTTTCTCGGCAAACCTCACAATTCTAAACTTCCACCTTAAAGTTGACATAAACTCGGGGATGTTGCCTTATTTGGTAGGCCTGTACTTTTGTCAGACGGTATTAAGTGTCGACTGCTGGGCCACTGACTGGACAGAACCTCAGCAGAGAGCCAAGGGCCACCCTTCCTTAGCCGGAACAGGGTGGCTGGGGGCCAGTAGGGCAGGCGGGGTAAAAGCCTGGGGCCGTCTGTCTCCAGGCTACTGTCCAACAGGTCGGGTTCGGTCACTCTGTCCCCCGCTGGCTCCTGCCTCTGTCCACCAGGGTTCCCAGACCAGCCCCGGAGCTCATGGCTCGATTCTGCTGCACTGTAGTCAACCAAAATCACAGACGATTTTGAAATCCCTCCCGGACATTGGTGCATATAATATGGTGTATATTATCCCCACCCGACAATCAGTCATCTAAATATTAATGAGCATAGCATAAAAGGAAGAAAACCTGTTATTTCATTCTAGGGCTTATAACCAGGCTTGCATTACGGCTCATGGAACAGCAAATGTGCCATTTTCAGCCAAACCAATGTTACACACCCTATTCAGAGACTTTAAGGACCAGCACCAAATACCCTTTAAGTCTTCTCCTTTGGTAAGCCGAGTCCTCATATTTTCAATATGCCTTGCTTTGAGCCCAAACTTTACTGAAAATGATGTTTATTTGTTATCTGAGCTGATCCCCATTTAACTCCAGGCTGTATTGACATTTACTGCAGAGATTTTTGCTTTAAGCATCAATAACTCAAAGTGTCGCATTATACCTGAAGTCACTCAATAGTCTTATCACAACTTCTCTAAAACATAAATCTTTTGGAGAGAGACCACAGCAGCACCCCTGAAATGATCTAAGAGGTTTAACCAATGTAACTACAGGGAAACAGCTGAAGGTTTATTGCTAGACTTTGACTTGTGTGTTGCTTTATGCTTGGTGTAATATTTTCACTGCAGATGTTCCCAAAAGACATTCTATATAATCAAGCAGCCCGTAACACTTTAACTCCTCTTCATACAATGAGGCATGTCTAAAAATAAATTATTTTAGTATCTGCTGTATCAATGGAAGCCTGTAACTGAAGAGTGGATTAAGGTCAATATCAGACGGTGTCGGTATCGATAAAAGGGAAACACAAATCCCTAGGTTTGGTTTACTATTTCACATGTAGCATACCATATGCAGTCTCATTTATCAGCCACGAATAGATGTGCAGTATGCATCTAGCTTGCAAGACTTTATTTGTTTTAACAAATGAGCAAAGGCAATTTGAAGATGAGAAACAAAATCATTGACGTCCATTTTGAAAGGGTTACAAAGTCCATTGTGAGGATTTGGAAGGAAGTTTACAAGTTTATTTTTTAAGTCATTCTTATGAAGCATGATTGACATTTTATTACTTTTGTCAGAATAAAGTTATTTCAGTCACCATTGTGGGGTTTTCTTTCATTAAACGAGGGGTACCAACAATTTTGTACATGTGTCCAATTTCTCAAGGAGAGTTCAAAGTAGTAAACCACCTTTGGGCAAAAGGAAAACATAAAGACGTGATGCTTTTTTGTCCTGTTACATCCTACAAAACTAACAACACTTCTCGTAAAAGCAACAACAGACCAACATGGTTTTATCCTGTGTTCACACCAAACATAAATAACTCAAACGAGCGGGCGATTTGCAAATTATCCCTATGTAGAGGTATGTTCAGGATAGTTCCTAGAAATGCAAAGGACACTATTAGGGCAAATAGAGCGAAGCAGAACCCGCCGTCGATGTGATGTGAATTTGGCTGAATTATAAAAATCTAAATTTTGTCAGTTTGTGTTTCTAACTGATGAGGAACTAGATGGTGTTGAGAGACAAAAAAAAAATGGTGTTGAAAGAGAATCAATTAAGAAATGCTCTAAAAATATTATATTTTTAATCTTAGACCTACGATAACATAAATAATTCCTCATTCATACTCTTATTGTAGCTCCAGTGCTGGTCTGGCCGTAGCTCAACTCCTGAATTGGGAAAATCTCTGAAGAATCTGAAAAAGACAGGGACGCCGGCACAATTAATTGGCTTTCCACATTAAATGCAGAACTGTGTCTTCTGTGATTCAGTAAAATCCAGATCTGCCACGTTGAGTTAAATAGACATTTGATGACCCAGTAAATCAAGCTTGGTGTTGTATCTGTCCAGGCTAATTGTTGCAAAAAAATCACCCTAAGCGTGATACTCCGGGACCGCTTGATTGCTCATTGACCTAAACAACTTCCTATAATTAAAGTATTTGGTTTGAGTAGGAAAAAGTGCAGATTGTGGGGACATTTCCCTGCTCTAGTCTTTTGTTCTGCTGTGGCAACAGAATTCTGCGAAACAGTAGCCAGCTCTGGATCTGATGCAGAATGTTAAACCAATGTTAACCGTTGCTCCTACTTTTAAGGGACTAATGCAAACAAGTAATTGCAGTTTGTATGAATGTATGAAAGCAAGATGAGTCAAATTGCTTTGTTTTTTGATGGAAAAAGCTACAGAGTACACTTTAAAATGTGGTTACCTTAAACAAAAACACACTTTAGAAAACACATCTATCGCCACAACCTATCATTAAGTACAGCTAGTGGTCAGTCAATATTTCAGCAGACTCTCCAGACTAAATGAAGTGAGCATTATTATCTCTGGAGTGCTTTAAGTACTTTAAATGGACTCGCTGCTGGAGGGTAAGACCACATCCCTTGTATTCCTGTGGAGTAAAGAAAACACACTTTAAGACCTGCAAGGATGCACAATGGAAGTGCAGTGCACATTGATGGACCTTTCAAGCCCTTTTCATCCTCTGTTTATAGGTGAATTTGCACAATATAACATTCTCTGTTTTTAGTGTTGCATATTGGCAGACAGAAATGGACGTCTAGCTGGTGACCTTCTACATCAAAAAGGTGATGATGCCAACTCCAGTCAGGGGGCCCCATGTCCTCACAGATAAAGATGAACACAGGGCCAAATATCACTATGTTGGAAAACCCATACTGTAGCCAGTCTGATGATAAACCTGAGCAGCACATGATACTATCTGTATTTTCAACTTGGCTTGTTTGTCATAAGAAATCACTTTATATTCAGTGTATTTGCATAAAATGCTGGACTCATAAGATCTGCAAGCATTGTTCTGATTTTTATTTTTAATCAAAATAAATGTATACAACAGGCAACATATTAATACTATGAAAAACCAGACCAATATAATAAAAGGCAGTTGTCTACATCTGCTTTCTTCATTTAACACTGTATATGATTTGCTTTATCAACCTTAGAACCTCACAACAATCAAAGCATGCTTTATCAAATTCAGATACCCATACTCTCATAAATCTTCACTCTGTCACAATTCCATATCCCCCTAAGCAAGGCTTATAACTTTAAATGGCCAACAGATCTGTTTATGTATGTATATCAAACATTTAGAAGGACAATACGTAGAATTGGGCTCAGACACACCAGGATACATGTGTCCTGGAAAAAAACATTGGTTATAGGAGATGGTGGAGAGTACATCACATCTTGATCATGTGTGATGTCCTTAAACTGTCCTATATCATTACTTTTATCTGTGGACCTGAGCTCATGGGGATGATGGTCTGGGTTTTTTTGAGCAGGAACAGCCTAAGCTATAGTAAAAATGTTTCTGTGATTCCTCCCGGATGTCTTCACTTCAAAAAGAATGAGGTCATATCTAGGTATCTTTTACCAAACTAGTACGAATGTTATCCTGTGGGGTCAGAAACCTTGCAGCCTGTCCTTTTAATCAGAGTTATAGGTTTTGTGTAATTCCCTTCTTAAAAGCTGAGCTTTCACCACCTCCTGCTCAGCTGACTTGATCCTTGCTAAACCAGCACCCTTACTAAAACAAAGAGGACTGCATCGCCCTAGCTCTAAAGTCCTTACACCAGGTCCCTGTATCTCATAATGGCCTTAATTGTTCTGTTAGGGGCTGCTAAGTGATCCAGTGGGCAGCAAGAATGTTACAGGTTACATACCCAGCCTGGGGTCTTTTTGCATTGAGTTTACATGTTCACCCTCTGCATGTGTGAGTTCTCTCCTGGCACTCCAGCTTCCCCTGGTTGGGTTAATTGGCTTCTCTAAATTCTCCTTAGGTGTGAATGAATGGTTGTTTGTCCTGTTTGTCTCTGTGTTGCCCTGCGATGGACTGGCGACCTTTCAGGGTGTGCCCCGCCTCTCGCCCATGGACAGCTGGAGATGGGCACCAGGACCCCTCACGACCCCGCTTGGGATAATCGTATACATCATTAAATGACATGGCACTTAAACTAATTAAATATTTGTTCTCGTGTCAATCCTACAGACCAAACAGGTCTTCTGGTTGAAGTCCATTCTGTATCCCCAGAATCAGAACCAAATATACCTTTATTGAAGTCAGCAATTTGTATTTAATCAATTCATTTTTCATTCCAGATAAGTTTAAGAACAAAACTATGAGAAAGCAGAAACAGTAAAAAAAAAACCAAGTTTTTTTTTATTCTCATTCACACAGCTGTTATTGAATTCGAATTTTTTTCTACTTGTATGCAAATCCTTGCAAACCCAATTACACAGATGTTTAGCATTTTTCAGGCTTTATAAACAACACACTTCACATAGAGTTGTGAATGTGACCTTGAATACTACAATTGCAACTCATAGAAGCTTTTTAATCACTTTGAAAAGGGACAGAGCTACACTTCACATATAATTATCATATCTGTTGTGCATATGGTCCACAGAGACTGTACGATTTGGCGTGTGTGGGTAGAGATAAAAAGAAGAGCTCATCTTAAACGCACTCATGCATGGAATAACTAATCGTTTAAACGCAAAGGGACTTTAAAGGGCATAAGCCATGTGTGTAAACACATGACACAAAAAGGGAGGAAGTGCTTTCATGCACAGCAGGACGTCATACAAGCATGTTACAAAGTCTTGGGTTAAGTGGGGCATGAACACAGCCTGAAGAAAAAACTCCAAGTCATAAACATTTCATGGATATTTATTATCTTTGCTGTGTGCGCAAATAAATTATACACATGAAGTTGCAAACAACTTGTGCAAGAAGCCATGTTGGATTTAGAAGTTAAAGGTTGAGATGCTCATCTGATTTTGGAGTTAAAATGCACAACTTCAAAGGCTGTTCCAGTTAACGTTACCAAATGGGAATCCCTGATAAAAACTGTATGTTTGTCAGGATTGTTTTTAATCATTTCATGATCTGTAATGGTTGTCTTGTAATAATCCTGAGTTAAATAGAGACTTCAGGTAGCTGAAAAAAAGGAATTTTTGATTTAATAAGGGTGCTTTTGCACGTGTCTAAGATATTTGCTTCCTAGTCTCTTTGAAGTTCTTCTTCTTTAACAGAAACATTTTCTAAATGTATAGTCTGAAGATTTTTATTGGACTTCCAGCCCAAACCTGTAATTTTGTTTGACCCATGCTAGCAGGAACTCATCTCTATAACTTAAAGCTACAAAGGTGGAGAGACTTTTAAAATTAAATAGCAGTAGAAAGAGTTATAGTCATATCATTCAGAATTCAGTGCACCAGAGAAGTTATTGAAAACCATTGATTTACTTTTCAGCCATTGTTTATCATCTTTGTGTGTGCTCTTATGGGTTTCGGTTTCTCTGCAGGCCAACATAATGGGCTGTTGCTCCCATAATGGATCTTTATCTCTTTTATAGTAAATAATGTGAAAACTCCTCTATTGTCAGCAGTAATGTAAGCTTTTAGTTTTGTTCCTGCAATGCTGTAGATTGGTGTAAGCTGAGTGCGTAAGCACCTGCAGATTTATGGTCCAATATTGCCATCTGGTGTTGTCTAGCGCACGTATTTCAGAGAAAAAAAAATAAACTAAGCCATCTTAAACCACACTTACTCTTTCACCTTACCATTTAAAATGTTCTGGTTTTGCCCTTCTGCATCTGATCATTTCTGCTACTTTCCTTTTATTTACATCTACCTAAAGCAAATACTCTTAATTCCTCAATATAATTTCCTTTCCATTATCTCCCAGACATACTCTTTCCTTAATCCAGGGGAAGACAAATTGCCTCAACATATTTTCAACCTGTTTCATTAATGTATCTTCATTTAATCTTTCTTAAGTCATTAACTCCCCCCTCCCTCCTGGCGCTCACCTTTGTGATTAAGCACCAGTTCATCCTCCATCTCATCTAATTTTGAATATTATTTATCACTCAATTGGTGGGAAGGTGATCCTATTAAACTATGAATAAATTATTTTCCAAAAAAGAAGATTGAATTTCAAAGGGAGGGATGTCTCTGAAAGCTCCAAGTCACCTGTAAAGTCATTTAGATGCAAAGATTCTACTCTAAAGGACACACTGCAGCAAAACTAATCCTATCCACATTGCAAGCAGCTGCTGAGAAATTATTGATTTACAAAGATTACAACATTAGCTAAAGATCCTGTTATGTGATTGCATTGAAGTGCCCTCATTAGACACAATTACAGTGTATAGTCTATTGTCATTATTAGCTCTCCTGATTTGATGTATAGGGATGGCGGTTTCTTATAAGAGCTCAAAAAGCTCACCTCAATGACTTACTGTAATCCATTCTTATGCAGCATCAGTAAAATCAAGAAATGAATTTTCTATACAATAACTATGCCTTAAATGTGACAATCCTAATTCAATGAGGGTTTATTTGCTTAAAAACATGCAATCTTGATAACATAAGCAAACCCTATCTACTAACTATGTGTAAATTGGCGCAACCTATTAAATGTTTCTACCTTCATAAATATGCAGAGCCGATGCAGATTATCAGAACATGCAAAACACTGGGAGGAGGATATGGTAATTCAATTACTTACCACCTGTTATGGGATTTTGCAACCTGAAAAAGAATGCAGGTGCAGTTTCTATCTGTATTTAGAGTATTACGTTTGAAAGTCACTGTGGTGAGAAGAAGGCATGGAATCAATGAAAGACCTAAGAGAGCCGGTTGTTTGTGTGCACGTTGACATCTTTGGACTGTCGGAAAATTAAAATAATGTACATTTATCATCTATCAAGAAATACAATTTTTGAGTTGCCTGATTAATGGTGAGTTAAAGCCATTCACATATGGCAGCCAAAAAAGAAATACATGTATAGAGGGTGGCTGTGGAGGTATTGTCACATTTCATTTGATTTACTTTGCTTGCCCAAACTCTTCTTAACCACCTTCAGTAACTGATTTAAAATTCAAAATTTAATAGGGCAGGACACATCACTTTTGAATCTGTTATCAAGTGTTCTAACAAACTTGGTAGATCACCTACTAATTGTGTGCACATTTTTTTTAAGTACTCCTTATAAATGGGATCTTAGATACAGCCCCAAATCTTCGAACCTGTTTAGTCTTCTGGCTTTATTCTGAGATGAACATGACATTCCATCCTTTAGTCCAGAAGATTTATAATGTTGGTAATTAGAATTTTTTTTTAATCTTTTTCTACATGTTGAATGAGAAAGCCTTGTTCATTATTAGATTGAGCTTATAGTTTTGTGAATGTGACCAAGCTTCTTATGTAGCCATACTTACTCCTCCATGTCATGATGGATTTTGCTTTGTGTACTTAAGTACACTTATGATAGGGAAGGGCGCATCCCTAACTGTTCCACTACAATTAGCACCATGAAATTGTGTAATGTTTTGGTAAGCTCAGTTATACCTGATTTGCACTGCATTCCAGCCCTCTGCACAAAATATTACACTTATAGTCTGTGAAATACCATTCTCCTTCCAAATCCCAAGTTCAAACTTGCCAACATAATTTCTAGGTAAAGAGATGTAATTGCAGACTCCGGATAACAAATCCCCAATGCTCGAGTCTTATGTCAACATGACTTCAACCACTGGATCCAACCTTTTGCATTAAACTGGGTAGTATAAGGCTCAAAGGCTGCGGTGGAAGCAATTGCACTCAGCATTCCACGCACTGTGCTTGGCTTGATTTGAAGGCCACATCAAGCTTGGAGTTTAGTAAGTACTAACCGTTTGTGTGATTCAGGATCTACATACCCCACTCTCTTTTTATGCAACCTTTCCTACATCGCTTAGTATTTTTTTCCTCATTAGTAATACTTACATTTAAATACTGAGAACATTTTCACAAATTAAACTACTTCATTTCTACACTTTGGATTCCACAAATCTACGGTTTAATACGCACATAGCATGAAATTAGTTTAAATACCTGAATTGACTGATTTTAGTGGAATGACCAAATACTTTTCACATTTTAGTGAAATAATTACCTCAGATCCAACCGAAAGTTGGATCTGAGGTTGGATCTGTAGACCTACACACAGGTTTATAAGTTTTTTCTCTTCACTTCTCTACACTTCAGACTTCACCTACAACACGGACAGCTGCCACATCCAGAAGTTCTACAATGACTCGGGCATTGTGGGCTGTGTGTCTGGAGGGAATGAGCTGGACTACCGGTCGGTCATCATGGGCTTTGTGGACTGGTGTGAGGAAAAACCACTTGTGTTTAAACACTATTAACTCCAAGGAGATGGTGATCGACTTGAGGAGGGGCAGGACATAGAAACAGTGGAGAGTTTCAAATACCTGCAATGTGAACAGGTCTGTGGTGGCATCAGCCCTCCTCTACACTGATGTGCCCCAGGCAGTTCAGAGTGGGACAGACAGAGACTGAACAAGCTGGTGAGGAAGGCCACTTCTGTCCTAGGCTGCGCTGTGGACTCGGTGGAGGAAGTGGCCGGGAGGAGTGTTTTGTCCAAGGTTACATCCATCATGGATATACAACTTCCAAACCCCTGCACCAGACTGTAGAGGAGTTTAGCAGCTCCTTTAGTATCAGACCTCTACACCCCGTGTGTAAAAATGAACACTGCCAGAGGTCATTCATCCCTGACATCATCTTTACAATGTCATGGGACCTCACCTGGTCTAATAACACTGCAATGACTCTTCCAGAGGTCTTCAACAGGGGGTCTGCGGAGTTACTGCATGGGGGTTGCCAAAGTTTTGGTTGATTAGATTTTTTTTTTATATTCCCCCTGCAATTTTTTCCACTAATTGAAATGTCTTTAAATACACATTAACATGAATTCAACACACTGTAGTAAACATATGAATGGTGGCAGAAAATGTCTTTCAGTCATCAATGCACACATTCAGTGACACACAGGAGCTCTTTTAAGCTGGGCACCATTTCATTCACAACACCTGTCCCATCAACCAGGTATCAGAATGAGAAATACTTTAATAATCCCAGGGAGAAATTACTTTTGTTACATCACTCCATCTGTAATAGAGTGACCATAGGATCAGTTTGATATAACACAATTTCATACGATATATATGTAATTAAGGGGTTCCTGCTCCATCTTGCTATCAGTTTCGGGTTCCTTGGCCTGGAAAACGTTGAAGAACCCTGACTTATATTATTTTATCAAACCAGAAACCTCACTTCCCCTGCCACCACTTTACTGTACATAAGATAATATATACTGTATATAAGTCACCTTAAATCTCTCCATTATTGTTACCATCCATGGTATATATCTGGATGCACTGTATATACTTTATGCACCATTTTCTCCTTTGTGCACCTTCTGTTTATAAGAGCCGATGTCAAAAGTGAGATCAATAAAGTTCTATTCTTTTCTATTCTGAGTAAATTTACACCGCTGAATATCCTTTGTCAAAATGGCAAAGTTAGACTTTCCTTGTCATTGTTTTGTTGATAATTGGTATTCACCAGAAATTGAAATTTAAGGCTGGTGTAGAAATTCCCATGGCAAACAGTTCCTTTTCTTTTGAGAAAAAAAGTCTTAATCAAAAAAAGAAAACAGCAAGTGTAAAAAAAATATAAGGTGCCTTCGGTTAAACTCTTTCTCAGTGTACTTCTAGAGAGCCTTTTTGCATTGTGTCAGACATGTAATAGTTATAAATTCATGATCACCATTTAGTCTGGACTATGTCAATTATTCAAATGCATATTGTCTCAAATAATTATATATGTAGAAGCTTACTACTCTATGCTGGCTTTTTCTTACAGGCAAAGGAAGTCAGTCATATGCTTATCTACCTAGGAAACATTGTAAGAAAAGTGTATAATTATGTGTGATAAAAGGTTCAGATTTGGCCATCATCTATAGCTGTGAATATTTAACATTGGAGTAGTTGCACACTAAAGTGGAACAATACTAGGCTAAGAAGTTGCTAAGCAATCATTTGGCCATCCATCCATTCATATACCTTTCATCCTAGATATTCACTCAATCTATTTCTTTAAACAACAAATGAAACTATTATTTAGATTCTAAATCTTAATGTTGGCAGAAAAATCTTATTCAAAACTATTTAAACTCTTCAAACTCTTCAAACTCTTTAGTTTGAATAAAAAAAAAATACATTTGGTAAACTGCTTTTACTTTGAGAGCTTCTAAATCTATTTTCATTCCTTGAGTCATTGACCAAACACCACCTTCTCTTGACATTGCTTTGAATAACAGAACAGAATGATTTGCGAAAGAGAGATTTTTTTTTATATTGAGATATACATTGTGAAAAGTTAGTACTGTCTGTTTGCTAGAGGTTTTTCTCTACCTGCCAACGCTGCCAGCTGTCACCTGCTGATTCTTCTTTTTCTTTTCTCCCTTTTGCAGTATTGACATGCTCTACAGGGCGCCCCAAGTCACAAAAGCTACATGTCTCACACCTGGTGCTCTTCTTTCATATATATATCCTGCTGTTTCAGCTGCAGCTGAGAAAGTTAATTACAGTTTTATACTGTAGAAGTCAGCACTATTTCCTTTTTGGTACAGACCTTGATAACTCAGAGTGTTAGATTTATGAGCATATTTCATATTGATGAGGTTGTATAGGTTTTATTCATGAATTGTTAAACTAAGCAAAGAAACACAAAAAAATCTAACTAGTAACGGCAGCTAACAGATCGATGTACTAATCTAAACCCAAATTAATTGGGGGATAAGAAATGTTTATAAAGTTACTACTCTTTAAAATCTAAGAACCAGAATGGTTTGAAGTTTTCTTAGAAAGAACAGAGAATTAAATTTCATTGCTTAGGTTTGATTGTGTCTGATCTGAATGGTTGATTTAATCCGAGAGGGGGAAGAACAAAGAACTGATCAAGAACTATTCTTGGTTTGTCAAATTTCTCCAGGAAAACGATTGCAACAGAGCACAAAAGGACACAGTTTGCCAATAATTAAGCTGTTTTACGTGCTGCTTTGAAAGGCTGATTATTCTCAAATGTATTGATCCAACCCAGTGTTTCTCTGCTTGAATGATGTGGAAATTTCCACACAAACACCAGTTTGAATTAGCACAAATAAGGCAGGTAATCATCAACGGCCCACCTTATTAAACCCCTGGGTGGTACCTCAATTTGAATTCACAACAAAACAGGATACGAAAGTAAGCATGAAATAAATTGTAATTAAATGGTGCTGAGCACATCTCCAAAGTGGTTTCAGGAAAAAATAAAACCTTTTTTTTTTTTTTCTTGCTAAACTTTACAGGCAATTTCCCCATTAAACAATTTTTACCTGTTTATTCTACTGAATAAAACATGCCACCTTTATTGATTGTGTAGTATGATCAATATGTTTTAATTTTTAATGAGATAAACAAGAAGCTGCTATAGGGGTTGCTCTGTCAATTCAAGTTAAGCAGTCACCATACTAGGATATATGCAGCTGTTCTAAAATGAATATCCTCCATTTTAGCTTCAGTGTCTCAAACTTGAGGACCTAGTTGTTTGACAACCTATACAGACTTTAAAGGTGCAAAGATGGCTTAGTCAGCTGTTGTGGTAGATTTTATTTCTGGCTATTTTGCTGCCAGTGGACCTGGGAATATCCAGATAATTATTTGCCTTATTTTCATAATTTGTCTGGCTTTTATTAATTTGCTTGCCATTTTACCTTCTTTATTACACTGGATTCCTAAATTCAATTACTTCACTGTAAGTTGTATTTAACATCTTGAATCTGTAATAATATATCTTTTCAGGTCCTTCCTCCAACTACCCTTTTATTACTTTTTCTGCTGAAATTTACCACAATCCACTTATATATAGACCATAGCAAATCATCATTGAAGTTGATGTTCAGATGCAAGACCTAAATGCTGGGTTAAATTGGTAAAAATGCTTATTTGTGTATTTTCTATGCAAGAAACCAGATTTATTGACTGCTAGTCAAATATTCCAAAAGCGCCAGTTAGGTAGACTTGCTCCAAAAACCATCATAGAGGTTTTTTAATCTTTTTTTTTCTTTTTAAAACCGTATGCTTGCAGTTGCCTTGTTTTCTCAGCAGATGGCACTGTGCTACAGAAGGTAACATGGGTAAGCCAAGGATAAGTACTTCCATTAGGTCTGCACACATCAGCATAAATATTTAAAAAAAATCATGCTATTGGAGTTGTAGATATGCTGAGGACAGTATGGAAAATATTGAACTCTGTGTCTGGAAAAGCTGTTAAGCAGATGTGTGCTAAATATGTCGATGTTTTCCTCCATCGGTCTGTATGTGTGCATCCACCCTCTCTCTCTCTCTCTCTCTCTCTCTCTTGTCAATGATAACTGTACATATATTCAGTAAAATACAATTTACTGAAGGTTTCTTATTTCGTTGGTTTAAAGATGCATTTAAATAGGTTACTGTTAGATACATAATGTAGGTAAATGTAAAACCCAGAAACCCATGAAGACAGAAATAATCCATTTCTGAATCTTTGGGTTGAGGAAGAAAAGCTGGAGGCGACTGTGGCTCAGCGTGGCCTTGTTTGCAGCTTCATTAATCCTGCCCCCAAAGAAGTAGTGCTCTTCATCATAAGTGTGTGAACCAACACGTGTATAACAAGCCAGCATGCTTTTGTTTGCTGATGCATGCATGTACATTGTTGTTTATATTGTATGTCAGTGCAGTACCTATACATGGGCACATATTGCTGTGTGTTTGTAAATGTATATTAGTGTGCTTGTTGCTAGTAGTTGCTGGCTCTATTTCTTATACAGGACCAGCAGGGTGCAGTTTGAAAGTAGTGAAGACGAGAAAGAGCAAAAAGTTCATGACCCAGACGAGGTGAATAGGATATGTCCAATTCCCTTTGGGCACACTCCCCTTGCATTTCAACCATTCTCAAAAATTTCAGCACTGGCTTAGAGAAGCTATTTGTAGAATATTGAATTTTCATTGCGTTTTTTTTTTGTAGAATTTCACCGTCCAGAAATTATGCCTCCACAGAACCCGGAAGGTTTTGTTTTCACTATCATTTCATTGTTAGTGAGATTTGAAGTTCTCTTGCGAGACTGTTAATGAATTTTATGAAACTGCAGCAGACACTTTAGCCTTCAGCAAAAGAATAAATTGTCACAGTCCGGTGCAGATTGGAATAACTGTAATCAAGTTTGCACAGTCCTGCAATGGCCTAACAAGATGAATGTTTAAGGGACAGTAAATAACAAGTAATGTTAGCTTGCATTATTCATATCACTGCAGCTGTTGGAGCTTATCAACCCAGCTGAAGTTACAGATGTGTGGTTTTTATTTTATTTTCTTTCTTTAGAAATCTCTATCTTTAATTAGTGTATTCAATAATCAGAATTTCTTGTGTCTCTTAACATTAAGGATTTAAGGTAAAACTACTTTAATGTCAGAACATTGAAAGAAAGACTTTTTTTTAGTTTGAAAAAATAATCTTAAATATGTCTAGATTATACATTAAAATAGTAAAAGAAACAAGACCGCAAATGAAAACTAGGGAAAACTTGCATACGAACAAACACAGGCATGAATTCAAATACAATAGCTGCCCCCTTCTTTAAAAAGGGATAAAAAACTCTCCATAGCAATGTTGAGTTCATGAGGCAAATGCTTATCCTAGAAAAAGAAATCCTGAGAGAAGCTTCTTGTAGACCTACACACAGATTTATAAGGGCTCTGTTGTAAGCCCCATCTGTCTCTGATCCGCCACAGTTTTAACTGACCACCTGTGACAAAACCAGAAAATTCTGGCAAATATCAGGCTGAGCTCTAATTTCTGCTTTTGGTTTTGTGCAGCTTTTTCTCTGCTGCAAACAGGAGTTCTTAGGTATGGACACTCATCCTGGCAAGTGTATCCCTGCATAGTCTGGCTTGGTGATGGTGAGCCAAGCAATTAAAACTCTAGGTACTTCTACTGTTAATCTCCTCTTGTTTTGTAGTTAAGTCACTTCTAGCTAAAACAGAACATATGATTCAACAAATGGTTGTGGAGTAACATTCAGGACAGACATCTCAAGAGACCTCGTAAATAAATAATTTCTATTTAAACTTATGCTGTTCATTTTTTTTTTTTTACCTTTTTCTCGATCGAGCTTGAAGGCAGGAGTCTCAGGAAGGAAGCCAAGCTCTCTAAGATTTTGAAGAAGTACATTTAACTCCACAGAGGAAGCTATTACTAAGAAAGACTGTGATATTCAAGTCAATTCAGTTTATCTATATAGTGCCAATTCACAACACACGTCATCTCAAGGCAATTTACAGAAACAATTCAACCAGATCATACATTCAGACTGGTTCAAAGCTTTCCATCTAAGGAAAAGCAGCTGAGTGCATCGATTCATTGACTCAAAAGCAATCCCTCACACCAAGCATGCTTGTAGCAACAGTGGAGAGGAAAACTCTCTTTTCACCAGGAAGAAACCTCCAGCAGAACCAAGCATGGTATGAAGGAATGTCTTGTTGCCTGCAGGTAAGCCCAATCATGGAGAAAAAAATAATGGACTTTTGAATTCATTTACGCCCCCTAACGTCCACGATGTGAGAAGATTGAGAAAAAAACATCTTTGTGGCTGATGTCAATCTCCTGCACTGCTTGGAATTGAAAATTCAAATTGATTTATGGAATTTTTGGGATCAGGGCATGAAAACACAAAAGCTACTCGCTTGTAGTTTTTTCTTCAGTTCTGTCTCACAATTACAATGCTTGAAGAAGAAAATTAATATAAAATTTTTGCTGGGACATTTTTACAAATAAATGTCAAATATGTTTTTAATATATAATTTTAATGATTTTTTAAAAATAAGCAGCCTTGAAGAACAAAAAGAAAATGCAGTTTGGAATATTTTTTATTGTATTATTAGACAATAAATGCGGCTTTATTTTGAAAATGAAAAATCATTTCTATTAAAATACGAAAGTTAATTAATTTTAATTAGAACTGGGACGTATTTATTTGGAGAAACATCTTAAATTAAAGGTATAAGGGAGGATTTTCCCAAATGTTTGACAAGACCCTCCCTCTCCACAAAAAAAAAAAGAAAATGCACATGGAGAACCCCATACCTGCTCTCGAGAGGGAACACCTATTAAACACGTTTGAGAGCATGCATGAGCATGCACGCTTTGTTTAAAAGTTGCTGTTTGCACCGCTCATACAAGCTTACTTACCAAAAGATTTGAAATTTTTTCCACTCTTAAGACCCTCTGCCCTTTTCAAAAAAACAGCTGATAAAGACGAGATTAAACGACTGTCTGAGACTGTAGCTCACTGCACATATATGCCTGAAAGTGCGCATGCACAGAAAAAGATATCTACCTGTAGGGACAAGCACATAGGACGGCCTTATGTAAACATATCACAAGAATGATTGATGATTAGGAGGACCACTTATTTTGATGATCAACCCGGAAAAAGAAAATCCTCCAATACACCTTTAATGTTGGTTCTCGAGCATAAAATTCATGCTGATCTGTAGTATCATTGTGTTATCCTGTTGATGATGGTTGTCATCATTTTAATTAGCCTTTTCTTCCTGTGTGTGCAGTACATTATAGCTATTTGGTTTAGTTGGCTTTTACTGATTTAGTAAATAGTTTTAAGTGAAATACGTTTAAACTGAAGTTGAATTAAGTTGTTGATAAATTGTTGTATTCTAATCTGAATGGAAGTTGCTGGGAATTTATGCCATATGTATGCTTTATTTACTCTTTGACCATGACTTGAGCTTGTGTGTGTTCACAGAGCAACACATGACTGTTCAAAAGTTAATTGGTTAAATATTAACACTGATGCATACAAGTTTACCCCTAATAATCTTAGATCTTTAGGGAAAGTGCTTTCTTTATTTATTCTTCTGTTATGCAAACAAGTGACCAGACATCCATTTGATATTCCCATCAGGGCTTTTTTGACAAGAAAACAACACATTTTATCTTAGCAACAATAGTTATTTGTCCTCTGTGTATCCAGATGACAGGTTATCAACCATAATTGTCAGGGTGACTCAGCTTTGGAGAAATTGGAGTACAAAAGCTCCTTATAGGCTGTTTGAGAAACATAGCCTACATTTTATATTATTCATTTGTTTCTTACTTCCTCTTTTTCTAGAAAATTTGCATCTGAGAATTATTGTTAAATTAAACAGTCAGACAATAATAATTCAAATATTTAATGGCTGAAAAAAATGGATTAATAACTTTGCTTTAAAGAAATATTAGAAATAAAGAAGATATAGAAAAAAAAATGTAGAAAAAAAAGACACATAGAATTTAGCCGCTTATGTTAAAAACCTTTAAAGGAGCATATACCTCAAGGTTGAATAGTATTTTTTCTTTTTCATTATACTTTGCATACCCTTTTATTTGTCCTGTGTGTGAAATGACTGCTTCTGTTTACTGCAGTTGCTTCGAAACTCCTTTACGGAGAGTGATTCAGGTTGTAATTCTCTGGGCGGGCGTGTGGGTGTGACCCGCTGCTCACTTTGTTACCTGAAGCACAGATCCTGAGTCTAATTATCGGTAAATAACTCAAGAGGACCTCAGGTAGACTTATTCATGATTTTGCTACAGCTTCCCACATAGGTTTCATTCTAGATAGTAGGAGCACAACACTGGTGTTATTTCAACTTTTTACCAAAAGGAGAAACTTCTGCGAAGACTTTGGAACTTACCTATGCTCCTCTAAAAGTCAGCGGTTATTAAAACATTAATAAAAATATTATGCTGGTTGCAGAAAGGCTTTCTTCTCCAAAAACTGCAAACATGGAAAACTTGACAGAATTAAATTTTAAATGCTGAATCAGTTTGGAGCATTTGCTACAAATATGGCACAATTGTGCCAAATTAACCTTTTACATACAAAAAGAGTCATAGTTTTACCTATGACCCTTTTTTTCCAACAATGAAATTAATAAAAGATAATAACATAATACAACATAATAAAAATTGCATTTTTTTTTTTAAGAGGAGAATTATTTTTTTTTTTTGACATGTTTGAAGTAACACAGCTCTGGTTGGGTAAACTTACAGAGTCTGTACACATATTTCCCAAAACTATAAGGTCTTAGCTTTCAAAGGAGATATATCACAAGTATGTGGGATTTATAATAATTTTACTGGCAAATGGCATGTTTGGTATGCAATATGTTTGTGCACAAGCTATAAAAATGTGGGTGTTACGGGTTAAAAGGATGTTTTAGTAATGGACACCAAAGTACCTGAATCAAGTCAATGTGTTGATGAACATTTTGTGTTCTTTGCAGCTAACAGTAGTATAATTTACAGTAGCAGCCATTCAAAATGGCCCTTCCTAATCAAATGCCAGTTGAATGGCAGCCAACTGGGCGTGCATATTTTTTTGCTCTGACTTCACACTTTCACTGAATTACAGGAGAGGGCACTTCTTTTTAGATCTTAATGTCAACAAATCCTGACAGAAAGAATAGAGTATAAAGATTGATGTTTAAAAATCTTAGGGGACCAGCCAAGGTCAAGGAAAGTGGGGAAATTTTAAAAGGCTAATAATGTATAAGAGAAATATTAATGAATACAGAACAAAGTTATTAACATACCTGCATAACAAGTAATGTTTGCTGTAGGTTATTTTCCTCTACTCACATGGTCAGCGTAAATACTGATAATCTGATAGTGTAACAGTTATTAGCTTTATAGGACAGAGTGCGGTAAAGGCAATAGTTTTTTGAGCTAAGATGGCACTCGAACAACAGTTCCATCTATATTTTTTTTCAATTCTGCTTTGACCTATGTAAACCTTGTTTGTGACAATAATTAAACCATAATAAGTCATTTTCAAACAGTTTTTTTTTAAATGCATATATTCATACCTCCCCCCCCCAAAAAAAAACAAACAAAACAAAACAAAACAAAAAAAACAAAAAACAAAAAACAAACAAAATCAGTTTAGATCTTATTTTAGAGACTATTAATCCTGGATCAAAATTCTGCCACTGACATCTTTCACTTTATTTTCTTGGTTTATGCTTATGTGTTTGTGCCAAATACAGGTTTCACAATTGTTGCTTGGGGCTAAATTTGCATTCATCAAGAAAATTATATACTTTTCGAAAAAAATTTTGAAGAATTTCCCTTTTTTATAGCAATACTATAAAAAATATTTTCAAACCAGCTGTCATACAGTAAATTTATGTTGTTTTTTTAGTTGGTTCTGGGGAAAAATTGATCCCCCGTCCTTGAGCATTTGTAATTAGATGTTTTTATTCCCCTGCTATACATATAAAAGCTATTTTTAACTTGCTCCCAAATTATTCCTAAATGCAATAAAATTTGCTTTTTTAACCTTCAAAGAATCTTTGTCACCCAGCCTGGAGCAGCAATCCAGTAGGGCAACATTTCCGTTTGATAGTATCCGAGGCTTTGCTCAAAGGCACTGCCCTTGTTTTTTTTTTTTTTTTTAACTATGGCATACAATAAAGGAATTGAAAGATCAAATGATAATAAAACCGTTCCAGATTTTTGTGTACAAATGTATGATTTTTATATGAATTGAAAACAATTAATGGTACATTATAAGATAGAAAATGTTTTGAAATGATTTACTATGGTGTAATTATTTTTTGACATCAAATTAAAATCAAACATAGATTCCAGAAAATAGGTATTTTTTAAATACTGTATGCTTAAAATGCAGAGGATTATTGTTGTATGTAAAATGCAGGAATATCCCTTTTATTCAGTGTCAGTATAAGGCTACCTGCATTGCCTCTGAAGATTGGATATTGCACTTCCCACCTTTGTCAGCACTGGTATTGCTTGAGGTCAAACCTGTGGCATGTTTACATGATTAGTTGCTGTGTAATGTTAGTAATCATATGGGTAAATGTGAACAACATTTTATTCGATCTTTCTGGAGGCAAAGATAAGAGAAACTGTGTGAGCTAACTTTTTTTTAGCCTTGGGCTATCTGACAGGAGATGAAACTTAAAAAATAACTCAAACATGTAAGAGAAGGATTTTTTTTTTAAACTTTGGAATAACTGAAATACTAAAAAATTGAATTTGTTCTGTATTTGAGCATATTTTACAATGAAGTTTCAAAAAACAAATGTCTTTCCTTAACCGGCAGAATGTGACTCTTGGTTGGAGGAAATCTCATCATTACAATGCTTTGCAACATGCTAATAATTAATAAATCAAACAATTACAATGGTTTTACATTGATCTTGTAAAACTTCATAACAACTGATTTAGTTTTTAGCTCATACTTTTCTAATTTCCTTTAGCAGATAATTGTGCTTCAGCACTGATAGCTTTTAAATTAACAGAGACAACAAACAAATTTGGTTCTAGTTTTCTTTAATATACACAGAGAGGAAAATAAGTATTTGAACACCGTGCTATTTTGCAAGTTCTCCCACTTAGAAATGCATGGCTCTAAAATTGTCACCATAGGTGCATGTCCACTGTGAGAGACATAAACTAAAAAAATATCCATAAATCACAATGTCTGATTGTTTTAAAACTACTAAAAGCGACTAAAAACCTGATATAATCAATGTTAATATTTGGTACAGTAGCCTTGGTTTGCAATTACAGAGGTCAGACGTTTCCTGTAGTTTTTCATCAGGTTTGCACACACTGCAGGAGGGATTTTGGCACACTCCTCCACACAGATCTTCTCTAAATCAGTCAGGTTGCTGGACTGTCCCTAAGAAACACAGAGTCTGAGCTCCCTCCAAAGATTCTCTTTTGGGTCTAGGTCTGGAGACTGGCTAGGCCACGCCAGCACCTTGATATGCTTCTGCCAGAGACACTCCTTGGTTATCCTGGCTGTGTGCTTCAGGTCATTGTCATGTTGGAAAACCAGGTATCGACCCATCTTCAATGCTCTAACTGAGGGAAGGAGGTGGTTCCCTAAAATCTCACAATACATGGTCCCACTCATCCTCTCCTTAAAACAGTACAGTCGCCCTGTCCCATGTGCAGAGAAGCACTCCCAAAGCATTATGCTACCACCCCCATATTTCACAGTAGGGATGGTGTTCTTGGGATGGTACTCATTGTTCTTCTTCCTCTAAACACAGTAAGTAGAATTATGACCAAATGTTCTATTTTTGTCTCATCTGACCACATGACTTTCTCCCATGACTCCTCTGGATCATCCAAATGGTTATTGGCAAACTAAAGACAGGCCTTGACATGTACAGATTTAAACAGGGGAACCTTCCGTGCCATGCATGATTTCAAACTGTGATGTCTTAGTGCATTACCAACAGTAACCATGGAAACGGTGGTCCCAGCTCTTTTCAGATCATTGACCAGCTCCTCACATGTAGTTCTGGACTGGTTTCTAATCTTTCTTAGATCACTGAGAACCCACAAGGTGAGATCTTGCATGGAGCCCCAGTCCAAGGGAGATGGATAGTTATGTTTCCATTTTTTAATGATTGCTCCAACAGTGGACCTTTTTTCACCAAGCTAATTGGCAATTTCCCCATAGCCCTTTCCAGCCTTTTGGAGATGTACAATGTTGCCTCTAGTGTCTCTGGACAGCTCTTTGGTCTTGGCTGTTTGCAGTTGGATTCTTACTTATTGTATGGGGTGTACAATTGTCTTTATGCAGCTAATGAACTCAAACAGGTGCATTAATTTAGGATAAAAAATTTTGAAGACAGACTAGCAGGTCTTTGAGGGTCAGAATTCTTGCTGATAGACAGGTGGTTAAATACTTATTTGCAGTTGTATCATACAAATAAATAATCCAAAAAAGAATATATATTGTCATTTCTGGAATTTGTTTTTAGATTATGTCTCGCATAGGACATGCACCTATGATGTAAATTTCAGACCCCTTTATGATTTCTAAGTGGGAGAAATAGCAGGGTGTTCATATAATTATTTTCCTCACCGTATGTACTGTACTAGCTATTTCCTTTTTTCGGCAATAATTTAAAACTCTAACCTGCAAAAAAGTCTTGAAACATGGCAAAGGGTATAGTAATCTAAGGTCTGTCAAAAAAAATGGTTAATTGATTTTATATCCTTTTCTAACAGCCTTTTGCAGCTAGCTATGCTCCGCTGTTAGATTTTACCAGTGGTGTCAAAACACATTTGTTACGTAGAAGTATAATTACTGCAGTTTAAAAACACTCTGGTAAAAGTTGAAGTATCAACTTGACCTCTTTACTTAAGTTAAAGTGAAAAAGTATGTGCTCCAAAAACTACTTAAAGTATAAAACTATTAGTAACCTTTAAAAACAAAACAGATGCCACTATATGAATTGAAAGCTCAATTTTTCGACTATTTCAAAAAATTCTTTGAGATAGGACCAACGATGAGGTCTTGTTGGTCTCCGTTTCCCAATACGCTCCCACCTGTGTCCAACCTTTCAGACATTTCAACATCTTTTTCTGAATCCGACATTGTAGCATGGCATAGACAATTCATGTTTGCAGTTTGAAGAACACCTGCTTGCTTCTGATGATTTCCTTTAGCTAACCAATGAGTGTTTGCGTTATATGACTCATCCAATTACACTAGTTGTCACTAGATTTGGATGGCGCCAATGATCTGCATGGGATGGCGCACATAAAATAAATATTTATTAACATTAAACCAAAGCCAAGAGTAACGAGTAACATTTGTTTTAAAAATTTAAGGAATAGAAAGTACAGATACTTTTGTGAAACTGTAATGAGTAGAAGTCAGAAGTAGGAAGAAAAATAAGTAATGGAGTAAAGTATAGATACCTAAAAACTATACGTAAGTATTTGTACTTCGTTACTTGACACCTCTGGATTTTACTAAACAATACAAATGAATTTGCGTCGTAGAATATTTTACTATTGCTCCTCTAACAGATGGATTTTTTTTTTTGATAACCTGAATTGTTTAACTGGAGTTAATGCATATTAAGTAAATTGACTTTGCTAATGTCTAGTAATCTACAATACTCTCTTAGAAAGACTAACATTGTCAGATTACTTCTGCTGCTGAATGTGGAAATGTGAGTAAATGAGAAAGAGGTTTGTTTCCTAAAGCATGCAGGTGACAGGAAACAATGGTTCATAATATTGCAAAACTGTGCTACAATGACAGGTGTCCTCAAAGAGAAGTTAAATTGAAACCTTAGTAAAAACAAACTTCCTGTTTAATGTTCACATGTTATATGACAGAAGAATAGCGGGTGATCTAAGGAAAAAAACTGACCCTATTACTACTGCTTGGAGGCTTTTTGAACAACTGTGAAAGTGGAAAAGGGGAAAACGGAATATTTCGTGCAGTGAGCTAAGAGGCCCAAAGTGCTCATCATCTCTCCACCAAAAGGGCACGAAGAGAGAAAGAAATAACACTCTAAAAATCTCCCATTATTCCAGCGGAGACATCTGCTTGTGTAATGAAAGCAACAAACAAACATGCATAATTCAGCCGACCAGGCGCTCTGCATTGAGTTGGAATGAGCAAAAAAGCAGGAGTCCAATAATTATTGCTGCAGAAAGTGATGAAGTACCACACTTATACCTAAACAGCCTTATTCCCACTCATTTGTTAGGACCAGTTGAGTAGGTGAAGCATTAGTGTTTGTGTAGAGTCTGAATGCTTACTTTACAAGTACTGCTTCTACAAATGAGAAAGTGGTTCTGTCATGTTTTTATTACAAAAGCTAACATTACAACAGCAATAAAAAATGTAGCTCAAAATGAGGATACTAACAGTGGTAAAGAGATATGATATTGTTGAAGCAGAAAACACACCACCAGAAAAGTGTCAGAAAAAAAGCCAAGCTCAACACTTGTTTATGCAAGTTTTTATAATAATTGTACAACTGGGTGTGTTTATAGTCTCTGAAATACATGGATCAACTAAATCTCACTCTTGGAACCACCTAAATCTTGTGTATATCATGTAACAAAACAAACTTTATTATTATTTCTGCCCCTGCTGAAGAACAACATTCCAACATCATGATGCCCTCTGAGATTAGAGTAATGTGATAGGTTCCTGTCACACTATATACATGTAGCCATGATTTCAGTTTTGGATTCATCTGACCAGACCAAATTTTTCCACATTTTCAAACCGGAATTCATGAGTTATTGTTTTAGCAGTTTCAGTGTAGACTTACTAGTGAACTTAAGCCAAAGGGGAGAAACTAATGCCCAGAAAATTTAGGATTCCATCATTTACTGTCATTTGTAATGGAGTGAACCCCTTCTACAGTAAATAGATGAATTCTTTTCCCAATAAATATTTTTGCTTACAATCTGTGGGCTCAAGATATTTTAGGCAACTGTGAGAGAGGCCTTGTTTTAGTAATCCTAGACATTATGTCAGAACCTTGCCTTTAAATTCTCTTTTTTTAGGTCAACTGGTAAATAGACCGGAATTTTAATTATTCCCAAAAATTAAATTCCATCCATCATCTTCTGCTTTTTCGTCTGGGTAATGGAGGCAGCTGGTGTATCACAAGTGTATCACATTTAATACATGAGTTTTTAAGACTTCTGTATCATAATTGGGATATTTTTGTGCTTGAAAACCCAGACTTACCCAATAAGACACATGTTGTGAACAGAAAATGTGTAAAAGATTAAATAGAAATGCTTAATTTATCACAATTGATGCAAATAAATGCTCTAATTTAACTTATTCATGTCAGGATTTGGTTATGGATTGTTGACCCAAAAGCAGAGGCAGGAAGGCAGAGGTGAATTTCTTGGCGATTTAATGAAGATTTACTGAAAACAGGTAATCCAAAAAGAAAACAAAGTCCCAAAAAAAGTCCCCCCCTAACGGCAATCCCCCCCCTTTAACGACCTTTAACGACCGACCCTTAGAATCATAGACAGGTTTCAGATATTACAGGCTAACGATGGAACCAAACGACCCATTCATCGGTTACCATTTGCATGTTTCCAAGCGATACAAGGCTTTGTCTTTATAAGACTCAAACTCACTGTGGATCCAGACATTTGAATTGAGAAAGCTTCCTGGAGAGGTGGCGAAATGTCTTTAAATCTTGAAAACCAAGTCCAGTGGATATTTTTTTTTTTATTTTTACGGAAAGTCCTAAACTAACAGGAAACCAGGAGTCCAAAAAAATCAAACAAGAAACAAGTCAAAGCGAACCAGAAACCATGGAGACATCAGGGGGATAACTATCACAGGGTGGAAGGCTCAGAGAGACGGAGTTGGAGGAAGTTTGATGAGGAACCAGCACTGAAGAACTGCACAGAGAGAGTATTTATGGGAGACTGAAACAAAGGGAGAGCTAACGAGCAGATTGGGAGCAGGTGTGAGCAGAGCATAAACAAGAAGGGAGCAAGGCAAAAAAGGAGAACTCAAGAGGGCAGCAGAGGGCAACAAATAAAAACCTGAGAACTGAAAATAACCAGAAAACAAAACAAAATAGGAATGAAACCACAAAAACTAGAAAAGATGGAACAAGGTAAAACAGAATACACAAAAGAAAACAGAACCAAGACTATAACAATTCAAAAAGTATATATATATTTTTTATTTCATTTGTCAGAAAGTTACTTGACAACTCTAATAAAAGAAATTTAATTTTCTGTCAATTATTTCGTAATCCATGCTTTAAAGGGTTAATTTGGTTGTTTTGTCAGGTGTTAAAATTAATTTAACAAGCATTTAAGAGTGACAAAGAATAAACACAAAGTTTGCAAGGTAGCAAATAGTTTTTCTGTGTCCTTTTTAAATGTTTGCATTTGTTACAATATTCAGGTTGACTCATGTAAGGTGGGACAAAAGGTCTCTGGCCATCCAAAATCTCTGACAACCAAACAGAATGTCTTGTTTCAAACAAATGGTCAGATTAGATCCAGTCAAACTTCTGTCAACATAGACAGCCAATCAGTCTGTGAGAAAACGAAGCAGTCTTTCAGCTGTCCACAAACCAGTCACTGACCTCTAAACAGTCAGCAGGCCAGTCACATGCTCAGTCATCCTGTCATAACTGTCAAAGCCAGCAGTATGACAGTCATTTCTGCCAGCGTCGAACACATCAGCACAAGTGTTGAATTTCTCAACGTGTTGGAACGTCATGAGAAAGATAAAAGAAGACTGCCGTAAAAAGCAAGCAGACAAAAAAAAAATGGATCATAATGTACGAGTCGAGGCATATCAGTGTGGCGGAAATGAGTAAACAAGTCATTGAAAATGTCTGCATTCTTAGTGAAAAGCATGTGCAAAAGTGTCCAAATACAAGTCTTTCAAAGAAGGACATACACTCAGAAAATAAAGCTTGACAAATTCTCCAATTACACAAAAAACTATGTGAACACATTCCCACACGTCAGTGTAAATAACATGAGACGGCCAAACAAAAGCCATTCAAAAGAGTAAGTGCCGTTTATGACAGAGGTGATTATACATACACAAGTGCTTTTGAAGATGTCAGGTGGGCATATTCTCATACGGAAACAAATGCATGCTGTTAAAAAAAAAAAAGAAAAAAAAAAGCCAAACAAACAAGCAAGCGGCTCTAGCAGGGAATTCAAAAGAAATATTGACATCCTAAATCCCAGGTTGAAAGCCCAATTATTTACTTCATTCAAAACGTTTGAGGCAGGCTCACAAATGCAGCTCTAACCTGTCAGGGTCTCAGGAGGATAGTATTCAGCATTTTTTTCTCTGTGGAAGATTTTTTTTTTTTTCTGTGAGAGGAAAATGAATATTTAAGTTTCTCCCTTATCTAAACAGATCCAAAAACTTTGGGGTATCTTCATTTTATTTTCTAAAAAATTATTGACTAAATGGTCTGTAGCACACTATTTTGTGCCTAATTTATAAGTACATAGCCCTAAAAATTGCTTTTTTGCATACTTTTTTTAGGACATTAAGAAAATATCTCTAGTACTACATTATGAAGTGATGTTTATTTTATTGTTTCAAGAAAAGAAAAACTCTTTTAAATGGAAATTTTTAAAAAAAATTCAATCTAGAAATTATTATAATTTAATTTAACTATTTTCCCTGAATGTACTTTGGGTCGGAAGTTCTGCCGCTGTTCGGCGGTTGTCAAATGGGTCTAATGGCGCTGTCACACCTTAACGATTTAGCCAGCGTATGCAGACCTACAAAAATTTTGCAGAAATGCTGGCGCAAGTTGGATAAGTTATGTTTGACGTATGCCAGTGTTTGCTCATATGTTATTCCTAAGCTGTGGTGTCTAGCTTCTCCATCCTGTATCATCCCCATCATAGGGTGAAAGTGAAGGTGCGTGCGATGGATCCTCTCTGCGTTCATGCCCACGGTCATGAGCAACAAAGTTCCTAGCAGGCAGGCATCTGCTGTGACTGAAAACCTTCTTTTTTTTTTTTTTTTGGGCGCGAAAAACAACAGAGAGGAAAACAACAACACCGAAAAGTAGAAAAAAACCCTCGTGCGCTTTATATAGACGCGGCGCCCCCCCTCACAACACCCCCACAACACAGGCTGGGAAAATTCAAGGGCAATAAGCCGCCCGGGGCCAAGCAAAAGGTAAACCGCCAGTGGAAAAAAAGTCCGGAACCAATAAGAAAAACCCAATTAAAACCCCAAAAATGAAAAAAATACATAGAAAGTTCAGCATATGTCAGCGTTTTAGAAAATTCTGAGATGTCAGGCATACGCTGGCTGAATCATTAAGGTATGACAGCGCAATAACCTAGCAAACCATCAAAGCTACATTAGATGGATTTTGTAGATATTTAGAGGCGACCAGCATCCAGCTAAAGCAATGGCCATTAGAAGTAAGGCAGCATCATCAGAAAAATGTCTCTTGAATGTTTTTCAGATTTTATTCCTCAAATGGCTGTCTTTAATGTTTTTTCGTTTCGTTTATTATCTTTTTAAAAAATATAGAGAATAATATAACGAAAATAAATAATATAAAAAAGAAATCAAGAAAACTGCGAACTGGGGGGTTTGTGGCATTGCATTTATTGCAACAATGATGAAATAAAATTCACTGCATACAAGATTCCACAAATATCACCCATGAGATTAACTGCCTAGTAACTAGTGTAAAAATGTCATAAATTATGCCATAATGTGTCCTGATCTGCTCTTGCACGTTTTAGAAACTCAATCTAGTCAGTTTTTCTGCCTGTCACCTGTTTGACTTCACTGACATTGCAGGCGAGTTAAACCCGTTTTTTCTCCCCAAATCCCTGAAAATGTATACATAAAGTAGGCTGTCTGTAGAGCATTGAGTTTCAAACTTCATAATAATAGTGCAAACATCTCATTTGTATAGGAAGATTTGATATTTTATAGCATGGCAACTAAACTATGAAATCAGAACAGATTTTTTTTTTTTTTATTTAACCTTTATTTAACCAGGAAGTCCCTTGAGATTAAAATCTCTTTTTCGAGGGAGACCTGGCCAAGACGGCACACCAGTTAAAATACAAACAGAAATACAACATAGACAAAATCTCACATAGAGGAAAATCATTTAAATGGAGCAAGTTTTGCAAATTATTCCAGGACCATGGAGCAAAGTAAGAGAAGGATTTCTTCCCCAGTTTAGTAAAAACCATTGGAACCTGGTAAGAGCGCCACCTGGTGGAACAGAGATGAAAATGGCTGGAATTTAGCTTGAGGAGATTGCATAAATATGCCGGCAGTTTACCCAACATGGCCTTGTATAGAAAAATATACAAATGAAGTTGTCTACATAGACTTAGTGACGGCCAGCCTACCAGTTCATACAGCGTACAATGATTAGTACGGATGTAACACAAAACAAAATATTAAAATATCATTTAGTGATAAATAACTCTAGAGATTTACAAGGCATAGAATAAGCTAAGCTTGACAATGACATTTTATTGAATTGCATTTAATTTGTTAATATTAGTTGTAAATCTGGATGGGTCTCTTTAGACACAGATGTGTTTAGGTAGAAAGTTATGGTGAATTTCCTATCACTCCAGGTCTGGCACTTGGTTCTAAATCATGGACACCACTGGTTGGCGTTAGAGGAACAGGTTATGGGTTTTTTGGGGGTCCAAAGAAGAAATTAATGTATTGTAGGGAAGGGAGCAAATGGAGCTTCAGTGTGTTTTATGCACAGGTGTAACTGATGACTTTGAATGATGAACACCTGTGCAGTAGTCGATTCTAGAGGTGATGAAGGCATAGGTGAGAATTTTGCCTCCAAGAATAGCAGTAATGTGCGGAGACAAGCAATACTTTTAGATGTGAAAAGACAAATAATAGCGGAGGTGGTTAGATTACTTTGTCCTGGAAAAATGACAGAACTCCATTGCAGTCATTAACTCCAAAGGAGTTGGTGATGTTAACATTGAAAAAATTGTTTGTTTACTGTGTAGAAAAGAGTTGTGGAGGTAGACAAGCACGAGTTTTGGAGCCTTCAGCGCAGCCAGTTAAGGTGAGATAAACTTTGCACTGGATTGGATAGTTGGTGTAAGTTTGGTGATGGAAGTTTGGACCATTTTCCCTGTAGTCTTTCCAGATGTTGCTGGGTGAAAGAAAAAAAAATTGAATTGGTGATTCTTTAGACAAATCATACATCAGAATCTGACTAATCTTTACTGGCCAAGTTATCTGCACAAACAAGCTATTTGATTTCAGTTTCCACCTCCCACAAGATATCTGCCTTAATTACAATAGATATATGAAGCTTTATGGGAAATCAAAACAAGGCTAAAGGAGCAGCATGTAGTGTGTACTTACAGTTAAAGTAACAGGTTAAAGAGCTGTGCTTCATATCTTCAGTTTGATTTCAGTCAAAGTTATTCTCAGTAATTCAAAAACTTTTGAATTAAGCTTTTTTCAATTAATCAAAAACCAAAATAATTTGCAAATGATTTTTTTTATGCTTTTTATACTTTTTCAGCTGTTATATTTGTGCACATTATTATTAACATGTGTACAGGTAATAGGTATTTACATTTAAAAGCTCCCCCTAATAACACATTACTCCTCTGTAAAGACCAGGTCTTGCAGATTTTATTCATAATCTGTTTTAGAATGGATCTGTTCAAACATAGTAAAGATTGTACATCTTTTTATAATAAGTTTAGGTGCATTTAATTATTTGACCTGGAATAGCTTTTATTAATTATGTTAAAATGATATTACTAGGTTTATCAGTTAAGATTTCATCTGACCTTTTCATAACTGTAGTATTAATTTCAGGTTCTGATGAAATAAAAAAAGAGGCGAGACGTTTTACCTGTCTGTTTCCTTGTCTCTCCATATTTTATCTATGTTCTGTTTTTTTGTACCGTCTTTTTTTTCCAATGTCTACAGGCTTTCTCCAACTTCCCTCATTTACTTCACTTTATCTGTGTCGATCTTTCTCCTTTTGCTGTGACTGCTCCATGTTTGTACTCCTCTCAGATAACTGATCTCTTAGCACTGAAGCCTGGGGAAATCGGCATATGGCAGAGCTGCTTCCTCCCGGAGCCTGACATCGATTACAAAACACGCCAGTCTACACTGACTATGGACACAAATCATTTCTCCTTGAACTTGAATCTCTGCTGTAGGCGCTGGACAGTACCAACTTTATAGCGATATGGCACAGATGAGAAAACCATATGTTTGAGGTTGTTTTTTAAAAAAAAGGTGCTGAGTTATATGGAAAGCAGGAGCACATGCTTTATCAGATCAGGCTACAACAATTACTTTAAAACCATAAAACAGGCTGAGGGTGTTGAAACATTAGATATGGATTCTGTGTCAATCTAATCTCTCCTATAATTACAAAGATATTCACATCATACACAAAACACTCACATTGACTTTGAGCTAGTGTTTGGTTCAGCATTCAGATGGAAAGATGAGTGAGATCTATGAAAAAAGAAACCAAATAAATGAAGAGTCCTTGAGCTATTTCTCTGAATATTTTTGCTTTATTACATGTTGCCTGGTTTCAGCATCATTATTCAAATACAGAGCCCTGCTTAAGTATTCAAACTTTTACTTCGCTACCTCTTAATAAAATGCAGAGCAACCAAGTACCTTAGGAAGAAAAGTATTTACAGTGAGGAAAATAAGTATTTGAACACCCTGCTATTTAGCTAATTCTACCACTTAGAAATCACGGAGGGGTCTGAAATTGTCATGTTTATGTCCACTGTAAGAGAAATCTAAAAAAAAAAATCCAGAAATCACAATGTATAATTTTTTTAAGCAATTTTTTGTATGATACAGCTGCAAATAAGTATTCTGACCCTCAAAGACCTATTAGTCTGCCTTTAAAATGTTGACCAAAGACATTTTTATAGAAGTTTGAGTATCAACTTAAGTTTTTTACTCAAGTACAAATGTAAAACTAAGTATGAAGTAAAAATAATTCAGGAAAAAATGTTAAAAACAGATGCTTTATTGCACTACCCTAAAGGAACATTTTTCAACAATTCTGGATTATAACTCCCTTATTTTTCTTAGTTTTATAACTAATGGTAATGTTGTCAAATTTAACTCTGCATTATCTTGACTATTTACTATTTAAAACTATTGGTATATGGGGAACAACAAGTTGGTGCAATACTGAGTCCAACCACAAAGAAATGAATTGTCTCAATGAAACAAATTATTTTAATGCTTTTTTTTAATACCAATAGGCCATAATGAAAATTAACTAGCCTATTATTGAAATATAAAGAGTAGAAAGGAGAATTGCAAAGAAGATTAAGGAGTAGAAGAAAAAAGCTGTCTAAAAAATAATTACTCCAGTAAAGTAAAGAGAGCCAAAATTTCTACTTAAGATAACTAAGTATTTCTAATTTTTTACTCGACAGCTCTGGTAAAAAAAACAGCAATAAAAAAAGGTTTTAATAATAAAGTCATCTTATGTTGATAAAAATGCCTTACTCAGACTGATGACTCTAACTTGTGCCTGATTTCGCCCTGGCCCTGCTGTATGAGTTTCTTTTTTTCACTTCTTTACTTTTTGAGCATTTCTGCTTTGACTTCAAAATTTTCCTGAAAGAATTTTAAAACCTTCGGAACTTTTCTTATCTAGGTATCTGACAGGAAAGGAATTGCACTTCAGCATCTTTGAACGATAAGAAGATACAGGATATGTCATTGTGGTGAACAAAAATCAATGCTGTCCCCATTTCTTATGAGATCCAACCAATCCATATTTGGATTGAGAAGCTAGTTTGAATAAAACTTTGCTCCTGCTAAAAGGTAACTATGGAGCACTGATGATGGCTGGCTCCTTCAACGTGACACCTACATAATGTGGATCTAACTTTGTTTTAAATCTATGCACATTCATTTGAGTTTTGTCTGATCTTGGATGTCCTTGTCCTCTCATCCCACTCCTCCGCTGACACAGACACACACTATGAAACACGTTTGAATACCTGAATAAGCTTTAACTGTGGGTAACCTTCATTTCTCAGTGAAGCATCTACAGTAGCACTGCATTGCAGAATATCAGAAAGCAAAGGGACATTTTCTTTCTCTTTTCTCTTGCTTTTCTCACAACATGTTATAAAATAATTTTGAGACCAAATGCTACTGAAAAATATTAGCCAGGGTGAAAAGTCTAAAAAAGAATTTAAGATATTTTTTTTGATTTCAAGAATGGATAGAATAAAACTGAATAACCTTTTATTTTCCCACTAGGGAGAAAAATCAATATTGGCAGCATTTTAAAAAAACATAGTCAAAATTTGATTTCAAATTGCATGATTTAAAAGTTAAACTTGAAATCTCTGTTTTTGACTCTCTAGGTCCCCAATTCTCTTCAACTCATTTCATCCACCGAGTCCACACATTGTAAAACCTTTTTTGTTTTTTATCTGATACTTTGAGATAGCTTGTGCAAGATATATAATAGATTGCATGTGTTTTCTCTGAAATAAACTCTTTGATTCTTAATGTTGATATATTTTTTATTTCATAAAGTTTCTGAACTGAATGCTTACTTCATGAAGTGTGTGTGTATAAACGGCATATGTGCGGCTCTATGTTGGTTTTCTCCTTTTTTTTTTTTCTTTTTTCCTGAGAGTTGATGTGATAAGTTTGAACAGCTAGCATTGTTAGCAACAGGATACCTCATTTTGATTCATGTGTAGGTGAAGTAGGAGTGTGGGAAAAATTTGATTTGGCGATATTATGTTTTTCGGGTGCCCCATATAAAAGTGATTTTTTTTAGTTCCTAATATCAATTAAAAAAAAACAAATAATTTTACCTAAAGCAATGAGCAATGAGGGAAGATTGGGTTTCACCTCCACCGGCGCTCTGGCAGATAGCACTATGGAGCCGTTTTGCTATGCGGCGCAGCGCCATATCTGTAGTTGAGGCAGTCCCAGTGGAAGAATTGGAGCAAAACCCCAAACAAAATGGATACCAAAATAAGTAAATGATCAATATCTTCTGATGAACATATACAGAACTTGCTTTTTTATCTATACATTTAATATATTGCAATATATAATAATATTGCAATATCGTGGTAATAATATTGACCAAAGTATCGGGACATGTATCGTATCGTAACACCCCTGCCAATACTGACCCCTAACATGGAGGCAGGTATTTTGTGAGTTTTGCAAACCATTGTTCTTGGTTTAACCCTGCCTCGTAGGCTGGCTCCTGGTGCTATCTGAGCTAACTCATTTGACTCCAGTGCTGCTCCATTTCAATGGATTTCAGATTCATTGTTCATTATTCACTGTAAAAGTGAACAAAGCTTCCCTGTTTTAATTGCATTTAGATCTCTTCATCACGATTCTTTTGGTTGGTGGTTAAATTATTAATTTGGTGACAGACAACTTGATTTTAATAGGTGATCTAGAAGTCCAACCTTGGGAAAATGATGAAAGAACCTTAGAGAAAAAACAGATTATATTACTTAACTAATAATTATTAATTGGTTTTAGCCTCGATTCGAATGACCAAGTAAATAACTACAACTTCCAGTGTTTTTGAACCGCTGAGGAGTAAGTCTGCACATCAAACATTGTTTTAGTCATAAAAGATCAAACAAAAAGGCCAATTTAAAGATACTTTAATTAAAACCTTTCTCTTTAAGACTGTAAACAGTTGGCAATCATTTGCTATGAAAACCTTTAAATAAGGGAGCTATGCAAAAACAAAAATCTTAATAAATAAATCAGCTTAGTTTAGCTATGAATTATATTAATTTGCAAGAGACCAACCAGATTTGAACTTCATAAAGTTGTCCTGTTCCCCGGTGGGAATTAGAATAGCTGTAGAAAAAAATTTATTGTCAGGTGTTTCATTTTGCACCTTTAGGGAACCAACATCAGATCTGCATAGGTAACCTAGAACAGATGTCAGACTTATCTTTGCAAATAGGGCAGTGACTACATTTGCACTAAGTATGTAAGTAAGTAAGCGGTCCTGTGGAGGTCTAAGTTGTCATTCTTCATCAACATTACATGTGCAAAGGGTCATCCAGAAAATGTTGAGCCTGAGGTTCAACCATTGACCTAATTTGCATGATGTATATTCTTCCATAACATCAACCAACAGATACAATACAGGCATCATCTGCACGTTCACAAAACATCTTATGTTTAGTGGACAAAAGTCTTCTTTGATACAGAGGTCCCAGTTTTCCTCAGGTAATTGCGCAGGTCCTGCCAAGTTGTTCCAGGCTCTCACATTCCTAATGATCAGTAATGGCCCACAAGGTGAGCTCCTGCAAGGAGCCCCAGACAGAGGGAGATAGATTATAATTTCTTACTTGTACCAACACCTGTTGACTCCTCACCAAGCTGCTTGCCTATTTCTTGTAGCTCTTCCCGGGTTTCTGTGGGTCTTATGCTTTATACCTGATGTCCTTGCACAGATATCTGGTCTTGGCCATTGTGGGGATGGGGAAGTTTATTTGACTGTGTGGACAGGTGTCTTTAATAGAATAGAAGAGAATAGATAATCCCTTTATTGTCCCACAATGAGGAAATTCAGGTGTTTACAGCAGCAAAAAGATTATAGAAAATTGATCAAACAAATGTGGAGGTTAAAAAATACATAAGAATAGTATAATAGTGAAGATTATACAGCTAACAAGTTCAAACACATGCAGTTAATACAGGTAATGAGAGGAGAGCTTAGAAAAAAAAAGAACAACTGTGTGTTAGGTGATCACATACTTATGTCATGCAATAAAATACAAATTGTTTACTGAAAAATGATGCAATGTGGTTTTCTATATTAACTTTTTTTGTTCTGATACTCAAAGTTGAAGAGAAGCTTGGTAACAGTTAAAGACTTCTACATTTTTTGCAAGTGGGAATAGTTACAAAATCGCTATAGCTGCTAAGGTACTATAGTTTTGTGGTCTTAGGCGCTGGATACACACAGTAGGTCTTCCGCAGCTTCAGACTTATGTTGGACATATATCCCATGATGCCACACTGTTGATCAGCACAGCACTCCTTGAGCCTTGATCTGATGCCCACCTTGAACTGATGCAGCCTTTTTACCTTGATCTTTTGCAGCTCATGCCTCACATGAACTGTTGAAAGGGACAGCGCAGTAGTGAGGGAGGAGAGCCTTTTGAAGTGGAGGAGGTGGTTATGGATGAGAGCAGATCTGAAAAGCAGGCAGTCACCAGAGAAACCACGATTTGCAGCACAAGGGTCCGGGCTACCTGAGTGCCCAAAATTCTCCCACAGCCTAGGAGTTTAGTATGTTGACATAAACCGTTTTCAGTTCACATAACCCCTGCCTCAATGTTCTGCTGGAATTGGTCCCCCATTTTTTCCATCCACAATCCTCCTCCTCAGTTCCAACTCCTGAGGTAGAATAGAATTGAAAACTAACTTTTTCCTGATCAAAAGACTCTCTTCTTCTCCTTCAGGAGAGCTGTTAATCAGACTTGATCACAGGGCTTTTCCTCGAATTTAAGAATGGTGTCCACCTTAAAGGTAATGAAATCTATAAACATGATGCTCTCAATGTCCCACGAGGGGCACAGAGCTCCTACAACACAGAATTCTGAGGGAAAAACCTACGTCACATTGCCCTAATATATCTAAACTCCTGCTGCAAAATATGAACTAATGCTAGAAGCTGCTAGCTCCATCGCTTTACTGCAGAGTATCTCATTGATAGTCAAGAGCCCAGAATTGCATCTATTATTTACAACCAAACCAAACATTTGCTTTAAGTACACCCAAACCAAATAGGCATTTTTGCAATTACAAAATTGGAAAAGAAAGGACTGATATTGAGCTCTTTCAGATTTACTTCAAAGTTAGACTGTACTTTAATCTAGGGTAAACCAAATCAATAAAATTGTAAAACATGGACATCCAAATCTTAATGATTTTACTGGAGGCTAATATTGTGGCATCAGCAGAAATGCCGTCGCTGTATCAGACTGTCGTGGTGAAGAGGGAGCTGAGTTCAGGGGCAAAGGACAAGATAGCGAAGCGCCTGAAATTTGTTTTCTTCGCAGGGTGGCTGGGCGCACTGTTCAAGATCGGGTGAGGAACTCAGAGTAGAGTTGTTGCTCCTCCAAGTCGAAAGGAGCCAGTATAAATGTCTCGGGCATCTATTCCGGATGCCTCCTGGTTGGCTTCTTCGGGAGGTGTTTCAGTCATGTTCTATTGGGAGGAGGCCTCGTGGCAGACCCAGGACACGCTGTAGGGACTATGTCTCTGAGCTGGCCTGATGTCGCCTTGGGGTCCCCCCAGAGGAGCTGGAGGAGGTGTGTGCGGATCAGGACGTCTCGGCATCTTTGCTCAAACTACAGCCTCCGTGACCCGGCCCAGATAAAGCGGAAGAAAATGGAGGGATGGAGGCCAATAGGGCTAGGCAATATACACTTTAAATCCGAACCAATATTGGATGATATTATCATGATAAAGCTAAAACTGACCATGAAAAATGAAAAAAAATTACTATAATTTAACAGCTCATAGCAACCACATTTAATCATATTATTTCGAATTTTTCAACTAACCAATGGAAAAAAAATTAAGAAAACAATTTCACCCTTCACCCAGTTTCTGGAGTTTTTTTTTTTTTTTTATCATCTGGACAGTAAATTAAAATTCCCATCATGGCTAGAAACGTATCAGGGCAAACGATATGGTAAATGCCTACACCTAGAGGCGACAGATCATGCAATTACTGAGAATCAGCTTATGACTTTAAGACATTACCACAAAGCCAATGGGAAATTGGCATGGTAACCGCTTCAATGTTTGCAGAGTAAAAGCTTTTATTTTGCCAAATTCTTCTCTTGCATGACCTCTTTCTCTGTTTTGCTTGATTCTTGACTTGTTCTGCTTTTACCTTTATTCAGTTTGTAGCCTTTTTTTTTTTTTTTTAGATGTTGATCAGCTTGTATTTATCTGACTTCAAGGGCATTTGACCTTTTTAGTGTCTACTTACAATGGGAGCTTTTTAGTCATTACAGTGTAAATAGACAGATTGGGTTAATTTGTAGGCTTTATAATTTAAAATAATTAATTTTTTCAATATTTTACAATAATGTCAGACATGCAAGATTTAAATATTCCCTTTTTAGACTGTGGGCATTAAAACACTGATTGCAAATGTAAATGTAATGACATAACAATTTTTTTTCTATTTCAAAGCCTTCAAAACAAATGCAAGGAAGCAAGCCTTATTGGAAGCATAACTCACACACCCCTTCTGGCAGGCTAGTATCATGAGAGTGAAAGATGCAAATTAGCCACGACAAATTGACATATTGAATTCCTTTTGCCTTCTGTCCCCACCTTACCCAAAAGAAAGGAAGTCATGTTGGAAATGGCATATGCATTTTCAACCTACTCAGCAATGGCTTGTCAGGGAGATATACTGTAAGTGTTGATGCCAATATCACTGGAATTAAATCAACACTTTCCCACTGTGGTTAAGTGTGCGAACCAGCTGTGTGATAATTAAGTACAAGGGATAATCATGCTTAGTGCATCGTCTCTATCCTCCAGTTTACCCCCCACACTTTTGTTGTTCAGCTCGTTAGTGGTCTATTATACACAACAGCAAAAAATAACATTTGAATAAATAAAAATTCTCAGAAAGAAATCATAAAGTAATTCAGATGAGAAAACTAAATTCTGGTGTCTAGTTTTGTGACAATGCATTCGACATTTTGACATCACATTTTATCACTAAAAACTCATGTCTGCAGCTTTATGTTACAGTAGATTAGTGCAATACTATGTGTGATCAGCTGTGCTAATCATTCATTGCACTGTTGTGAGCATCCAAGACTGTTATGTTAGCTAAAGCATTTCCGTAGGATTTCACATGTCTCTATGACTCCATGTAGGTTATTCAGGGTACATATTAAAGAACAGTATATTACACTTGTTAAATGGAGGACAAATCCTAATCATAATGAATGGATGTCAACCTGTCATCAGCTGAACATGGCTGTTCAGCATGTCATCCGAAAGTTACGGCTGACAGTGATTTACATCCGTCATTCTCTCTTTGCACCTCTCAGACTGATTCATGCAGAATGTGCAGAATAAATCCTCTAGCTTTTATTTAATCCCCCCTATCCTAATGTATGTGATTCAAAAATGATTGAATTGTGTGAAATGTGACAAAAAACATAATCTGTTCAGTACTTTGGTTGGGGATTGATGTGTAGACATTAGAGAGGAATTCTGTTGAATTGATTAGATAAGAAATGACTGCTTTTCTGTGGTGTTTGACATAAAATGAAATTGGTTTAGTGCAGATTAAACACAGACTTGAGATGAGAAACTTCTCTTCTATTTGGATGTATTTTTCATAGAAATGCGTCAAATTTAACCTTATCAGTTCCTGGAATTTATTCCAAGTTATATGGAGAAAACTGTTTTATTTTCAATGGGAGAAACAAATCAGGCATGTTGGTTTTCTAATTCACAACTAGTTTTATACATTCTAATACATGTATGTTAGTTATGAATTAACCACAATGAGTATTAATCTCAACCTCAGATAGCAGAAAAATGATTCCAATATAAGATTTGGTATTTATTTTTAATCATTACTACATTTTTATTTGTTTATGCAGTTAGAAGTCACTTTACATAGATTCACAGTTTTTATTCTCCCAATGATATTTTTTCTTTCAAAACAATTAAAGTCTTTGTGGTTTCCCCAGCTTTAACTTTTCACTTCCTTTTCTCTTATTTGAAGTAAATAAAGAATGAAAAAACAAGCAAAAAATAAAAAACAAACCAAAAAAGGAGTAGCAGTAAAAGAAGTGTGCTTTAGCATCTTAAAGCAAATGTTATTTTTTCCATTTGAGCAATTTCTTTAACAAAATCAATCCATTCTTCTAATGGAGGCAGTTTTTCAATAATCCATTTCCGTGTGATCACTTTCTTAGTAGCGACCAAAATAATATTCCACAGATACAATTTACATGAACTTTTTATACACTCTGGTCGTTTAAACTAAAAACAAAACCTCCAAATTAAAAATTGAGACAGTTTGGGGCAACACCAAAAAACATGATGGCAGTGAGCTTTTCCATTCCACATAACGTCCAACATGATTTGTCTGCCTTTGAACCTCTTTGAGATGAATAACGAAGCTTAAGAAACAAATCACACTTTTCCATGCAAATTCCTTCCAATTCAGTGAATATGTACTTTTCCATGAATTGTCTTGTATTTTATTCCATTCGTCTATATGCAAATCAAAATGAGAATAAAAGGAATGAGAAAACTAAACAAGAATATGGCCCTCATTATTCACTGCTTTAACTTCCAGGATCAAATGTTTTTCCATTGATATTATAGACAGTGAGATTTAAAACATCGGGCTGGGGGGGTCACTATCACAAATGATTTGTGTGTCACAAGACATAGCCTTGATTCAGCCTGGATTCCACATACTGTAGATCCAAAACTTTTTATAGATATCAACCCCTTATATGTAACCTTGATTTTAGTTATTGCATTTGCTGTTTAATTCTGTTAGAATAAACAATTTTACTTCCTTACAAGCCTGCACATGTAAGGGGGAGGGGGCTTTGCATTAGTCTCACCTGCACTGTGGGCCGATGCACATTTTTGGTCTGGCCCATGGCCTAAAGATGTAAACAAAAATTCATTTTTAATAAATATTTAACCTTTTCATCTAAACCAAATGATTAATTAATTTAATGAGTTCTAATTAAACTAAATGATTTATAATTAAATTCCACTGACTGCAACAGTGATGCATGAAAAACGTCTCTTTTATGTCTTTTAAATATCTAAATCCACCACTCCTCACATTGCTGACCAGAGTTGGCGAGACAGGTGAGGTCAGAATGGCTACCAAAAGCCTGGCAAGAACAAATAGAACATGTGAGCACTGGCAGAACTGGTAAAATAAAATTAAGAATGTTCATTCACCTCATAAAGAGAAATTTCCAAGGTTTAAGCATACTGGTAAGAGATTAGGATGAACTGACTGCATGCTAGTAGTGCAATAAAACATGTAACTTGGTATATCATTTTAACTTGCCATAAAGTTACTGTTTTGAATTTTTTTTTTTTTTTTAGGGACACAAGTTTATGCATATATATAGAAATATGACTTGAGTAATACTTTAGTTAAGTATTGCTACTGTAAGTTTTGGAAAATATAAGGCTACTTTACCCACCATGAGTGACACTGAAGGAGGAACTGGCTTGTTTTGAATAATCACCACCGATTCAAGCACCAATCTCTAGGCTAAAGTGAGACCTCTTGTCTGAATAACAAGCTTTGTTTTTCATCTGATGAGCAATTTTGAGATCAAATGAATATACATCACCACATTTAATTGGTAAATAATGAATTCATAGGTTTTTATTTGAAATAAAATTAGAGAAGCATTTCTCCTGCATGAATGCATTTATACTTTGCATATCTTTTACATCTAAAATACAAGACTTTGGAGACAACTTTATATTTCTGTGTTTGATTACAGAATAAAAAAAAAAAGGAACGAATAGTTACTATCTAAAGAGCTGTTTCCATAAATACTGTTTGTATCCCTTGTATTCATCTATTTCACTTAAACAGCTTAATGTGCACATATTTCCTCTGATATATATTTTCTATCCATGAACTGCTTGATAACTGTTTTAAATCTGAGCTAAATCTGATCAGTCTCTGTTGACAGATCTGATGTGTTGAAAGGAATTAGGTGAATTACATTACAAGCTAGAATGTGCAGAGATTGAAAGCATTAATTAAACTACAGTGTTAAACAGAATAAACCTCCACAATTCAAAACAGTTTTTACATGAAACTCATGTGACAGCATCAGAAATGCCAAAGGGGTCCAGAGCAGGTGTTACATGCCTCTTATAAAACCCATGTATCTGCTGCAGCTATTGATCTACACCATTTTATATGTCAGGAGCTCATATATAGTTTATAGAATGTGATATATTGAACAAAGGGATTTTTTTTTTCATTTTATTCTGTACTCCATATGGCATATTTAATGTTTTCTAAGAGGCCTGCAGAAGTTTTATTTATGTGTCCTGTTTGTGCGTTTGCATTCCTTTTTAGAAAAGGGCGAAAGAAAGGTACTGCCCTTTCACGTTGGAGTCTCGGGATCATATGACATTTGGGACTGGAAAGATTATTAGTGGCTGTGGGCAATGCAGACAATTGCACAATTTCACTCCCAAGCCCACACTTGGTGGGGTGACTAGATTACATATGTGAGACTGCATTTGGACATGGTGCTACTTGGGCATATTGTTATCTTCATTCGATGCTTAATGTATTACTGTGGACTTTTTCCAGATTTATTTTTAATTCTTTAATCCCCTTTTTACAAATTACCAAATAATTATTTGGCTCTCTATTGAGACTTAAAAACACCCTTTTCAGCATCCTTAGCATTAGTTTAACTAAAACAACATACCAGGAAAGATGTAATTATGTCTTCCTCTACTAATAAAGGTACATTTAACGGCATGTCATCCTGTGTATTACACCCAAAAATAGCTGGACAGGATCATTAAGTAGGTCCAGTAAGGAATCATTCTCACAGAGCCCAAAATGTTGATGTTATGCCAGCAATCACAGGTAGATAATCCAGCCAAACACCATAGCCTGAAATCATGCTCATCTTTGAGTCTCAATCACACTTGATTTAGACATGTTGGGTTCAGACCTTAGTTATGAAAAAGCGGGAAATTCTGCTTTAACAAAGTCCTGGTGATGCAAATATGGTCTGATAATGAGTTTCCTGCAAATACAACTATCACATGCCACCAATGTCCAAGTACACACTGACTGTATGCCCCGACAATTGTTACAAAATGTCTACCTAAGCGTAGATCAGTTGGAAAACTAATTTTTTTTTTTTTTGTGTGTAATGAAGAATCTATTACTCAGTAGAATACTTAACCAAGGCTGTACAAAGATAATTCCTTTTGCTGATTATTTTTGTACATCAAAGTGCAGGCTAGATCTGGCGAGAATTGGGGCCCTTATGACGACACTCAATGGAAGTGTTTAATCAGCAGCCAGAGCAAAGAGATTAATCCAACTGTTTAAACCTAGTTTATACTATGAGGTATCAATGCCTCTGATAAAACTATCTACTGCTAAAAACAAGTGAGGTTTCTCACTATACTGAAACTGGTCGCGTTATAGAGACAACTGAAATGCACCAGATAAGCAGATGCATCACAGTATTTGCCTTTGTTTGTGCTTACATCACTGGTCCTGTTCACTGCTTCCCCACACATGACTCTATAAAGCCAATATTATGTATAAATTGTGAAGAAGACCATGTTCAGTTCAGAAGGGAGTGGTTTAACAAATATATTATCTAGATTGTAGCTTAGGTTCCATCAAAATGGGAAAGTGTTGGAAGAAAAACATAATTCAAAATCATCAGCACATCACTAAGCAAGATATGCAATTTATTACCATTCATAATGTATTGACAAGACACTGTTAATTGTAGAAAAGGCAATTCCACATATTTACTGTCTAGCGGTAGTAGGCATTGTTACTGCAGTGAGATGAAGTTTCATTTATTAAATCTTTTGCCCTAAGGACATACTGGCAGGGAAATCAGTAACATAGCAAGTGTCTTCTAGTTATATAGCATATAACTAGAAGATAATAAAGAGGATAAAAATTAGCATGCATACGGTTGTGTTTCAAGGTTCACATACCTTTCCATTAAAGATAGAAAAAAATCAGCTGCCGGTAAATTGACAAAAATAAAAAATACAAATTTGGGGGAAAAAAATGGAAATCATGACATTGATTTTGAATACATATGTACATATATAT